>NC_051210.1:42671229-42858729 GCF_015220075.1 Falco rusticolus | reverse complement strand
TGCCAAATACATCATCACTTAAGACAGCATCTCTCAACTTTTCATAGTTTTGATGCTCTTGGAAAAAAGATATTTGACTAAATAGTCTTATAAGTGTCTTTTAGAGGGAAGTAATATTTTTCTTGCCCCTCTTATATTAATATCATGGTACTATTCTGTAGGGATTTATATTACCTAAATATTCAGAAATATCCAGGAGAAAATTAAGATTGCGTAAGGTTTTATTCATATATTACTTAAATTATTTAGTAGAGAATTTTAGCATTTCCAGAATCCATTAATAGTTGCCTATTTGGGAGTTCTAAAAGCACTTCTTAGGTATGGCAACCAAAACCCTGTATTTTTAAGAAATATACTGTGCATCAAACATGATGACCCAGCTTTTTATTGAAGCAAGATAAAGATACATAAATTTTCTTTCAGTGCATTGTATGACTGTTAAATGCATAGTCTAGGTCCTAAACCAGACTTCTGTTCTTTTATCAGTCATATCTTATACAAGGGAATTTATTTGGAGGGACTTATTAACATGTTTCCAAAGATAAACCTTGTTAAGGCATACATAGACATTATGGAATGAAACCCCTAGAGAGGATATTCTTACTCACTTCCGTAGGTTTAGTTTAAGGTTGATTAGAAGTGTATGCAATGGATAAATGGCGATGGTTATTGAAAGACATGATCACTTGGAAGATTCACTAACAATTTAGTCATCAGACATGTGATATTGGACTGAAGCATTTTAAGCACCTAGTTCTTCAGTCCAATCACTTGAGGACCAGTTCATCCATTTATTACATCCAGCCATTTTGCTCATGCTCCAGTTTTGGAAGGAGACCAAGAAGCTCTTTTAAAAGGCTGTCTAATAGTATATACTACTCACATTCAGGCAACAGATGAATGCAGCAAGCTCTGATCTTAGAGGTAGCTTTTTCCAAAGGAAAACATTCTTAGATGTTATCAAGATCATAATCAATAGCATATGTCCCTCTTAATGCTGTTTCTGCACAGATGATATTTTGCTGTACTTGGTTCCTCCTTTGTTTTCAAAAGATATGCACCTTAGAAGTGTCATTCTTTTCATCAACAAACTGATCTAAATTTTCTGTAGCCCTTTCCATCCAGTTCTAATAGTAGCTGCTTGCTATGTATTATTGTGTTTACTTTAGCTATGTCTAGATGTCCCTATCAGTTACAAGGTCTCTACTGTTATTTTTTTCAAATGGAGAATCAAGAGTCCAGGTTCAAAGAACTTAGTTCTGTGTTTGCCTTCCTTCACTTATTTTTGTTTCTTAAAATTCCTACTAGTTAAAGGAAAAAATATGCGGACCTAGGAAAAACAGGAAAACATGTAAACATTCAGAAGGCCAATATTTCAACAGAAGAATTTTCTCCAGATCTTGCCTTTTGCACACAACTTGTTAAACCTTATCTGCTTCAGTATGCCAAACCATCCCATATTTGCTTGTTTGAACCAAACACAGGCATAAATCTACCAGATGAGAGAAAGACTATTCAGTAACAGAAAAGTGAAGCAGGGGCTCTCAGCTGAATATATTTGTTATCTAGAATCAAAAGGCAATTACACTTGAAAAACAGCACTGCATGCATCTCTAGATCAAACTTCCCCATTTCTGAGAATAAAACATCAATGGTGTCAGCAACCATTATACAAATTGTTCAGAAGGAAAACACACATATTTTTTCTAACATGCAATACAACTATTTTTGTTATTTTTTCCTTTGAATTTTTCCTCATGTTTTCCTCACAGTGTGTTCTTTGTAATCAGGGATGATGGCTACTAAATTTCTATTGACTTCTGAGTGAGCCCCTATGGAAGTTGGACACAGAGCATGTTTTTTTGATGCTTACAAAATATGTCAGAGTAGACACACTCTGAAAGAGAAGAAAGAAATCAACAGCAGAAGAGTTCAATTAAACTGAGTAGCCAGTCATACCATCCAACATTCTCTATCACTAATGTCTGTTTTATTATTTTTTCTGGATCTTACACAGGATGAAGGAAAAAAAAAACCCCACCATAATTAGACCTTTCATTTGACCTTTTTCACTTATTCTAACTTGTGTTAACAGATAGGCTTTACTGCCCATCATTGCTTAAGGTTAAATTAAAAGCTCTTTTAATAAAGAAAAGACTGGAAAAGGGGAAAAATAACCCCCATTTTTAAAAAGGGACATAAGGAAAACTCAGGGAAATACAAGCCATCCAGTCTCACATCTGTGCCCAGCAAGACCATGGAGCAGATCCTCCTGGAAATTATACTAAGGCATACGGAAAATAAGGAGGTGATTGGTGACAGCCAACATGGCTTCACTAAGGGAAAATCATGCCTCACAAATTTGGTGGCCTTCTATGACAGGGTTACAGAGTTGGTAGATGAGGGAAGAGCAACCAACATCATATATCTGGACTTGTGCAAATACATTTTGCACAATTTTTTCATTTGACACTGTCCCGCACAACATCCTTGTGTCTGAACTGGAGAGACAAGGATTTGACAGATGGACAACTCAGTAGATAAGGAACTGGTAGGATGGTCACAAAGGGTTGTGGTCAATGGCTCAAAGTCCAAGTGGAGACCAGTGACAAATGGCATTCTCCAGGGGCTGGTATTGCTGTCAGCACTGTTCAGCATCTTTGTTGGCAATATGGACACTGGGATTGAGTGCATCCTCAAAAAGTTTGCCAACAACATGAAGCTGAGTGGTGCAGTCAACATGTTGGAGGGAAGGCATATCAACCAGAGGGGCTTTGACAGGTTTGAAAAGTGGGCCCATGCAAAACTCATGAACTCAACAAGGCCAAGTGCAAGGTCCTGCACCTGGATCATGGCAGTCCCAAGCAGAAATACAGGCTGGGTGAAGAACAGGTGGAAAGTAGCCCTGACGAGAAGGACTTGGGAGCGTTAGTGGATGAGAAGCTCAGCATGGCCCCACAACATGAACTTGCAGCTCAGAAAGCCAACCATATCCTGGTCTGCATCAAAAGAAGCATCACCAGCAGATTTAAAGAAGGTGATTCTCCCGCTCTCCTCTGCTGTCATGAGACCCCACCTGGAGTACTATATTCAATTTCAGGGCCCCCAACACAAAAAGAACATACACCAGTTGGAACGAGTCCAGAGGAAGGCCATGAAGATGATCAGAGGGCTGGAGAACCTCTCCTATGAAGACAGGCTGTGAGAGTTGGGGTTCAGCCTGGAGAAGAGAAGGCTCCAGGGAGACCTTATAGCAGCCTTCTGGTACCTAAAGAGGGCCTGCAAGAAAGCTGGAGAGGGACTTTTTACAAGGACATGTAGTGGTAGGATAAGGGATAAGGGCCTTAAACTGAAAGAGGGTAGATTTAGATTAGATATAAGGAAGAAATTCTTTACTGTGAGGGAGGTGAGACACTGGAACAGGTTGCCCAGAGAAGCCATGGATGCCTCATCCCTGGAAATGTTCAAGGTCAGGCTGAACGGGGCTTTGAGCAACCTGGTCTAGTGGAAAGTGTCCCTGCTCATGGTAGAAGTGTTGGAACTAGATGACCTTTAAGGTTCCTTCCAAACTAACCCATTCTAAGTTTCTATGATTTTAATTTCTAATACGCAGAAATTTTTTTTATTTATATTAAGTAGATTTCATGTGTTTTGTTTTTAAAAATAATGGTTCTGCATGGGTTTTTCCCTATCTTACTTAGAAGAGCAGTTGCCTTTTGTTTTTATGCAGAATGGAAAACATAACTTTTAACAATTTGATGAGTTTTGTTTTATTTAAACTACCCCTGGAAATGTATGACTGAAAGGTCAGACATCAAAAGATTTATGCTTTCTTTTATGTGATCTTTTAGTAAAAGGCCCTTCCCTTCTCTCTTTTGTCTTTGTATATGTGATCTGTTGCCTGTTTACAGTGCAGATGTTAGTAAAAAACACAAAAACAAAAACAAAACACTTCCTGCAATCGGAAGAAAGTAATTCACTTGCTTTGCAGACTGCAGCAAATGTGAAACAGGGTAGCCATACAGGGCCAGCAGCCAGAATCCTCTCTGAGAGGACCACATGCACCAGTGAGCCTTGTAAATCTTTTTTAACCTCAGTCTCAGGCCTGGGTTTATTTGTTTTTCTAGCCAGACTGTTCTGGCTCCCTTCAGGCCCTACAAAATGATCTGTCACTGTCTACCCAGATAACCTGAGGCAGCCAGTAATGAAGTCAGCTCGCCAGGCCTTGCAAATGGGCCTGGCATCTTAGATCACGTAAGACTATTTCATTTATTAGATTTCCACGTCAGGCCCTTCTGCACCTCTTTGCCTTTCCCTGGCCTACATGCATGCGTGTAGAAACAGCAGCCCACCCAGACTGAGACAACTTTGGGACAGACTGAGAGCAACTTTGGAATTTGATTTAGGAAAACTGGGTGTTTCCAAGTTAAAATACCTTCTCATTCTAGTTAGTTCTTATATTGATGTTAGTGTGCTTTTAATGGCCTTAGAGGCTGATCTGTAATAATCACAGCATATTTGCTACTTTCAGCCTGACAAAGAGACTAATAAAGAGAAAAATCTGGGACTTAACTAAACACAGCTCCTGAGCTAAATCTAAAATAGAATATTATTTTGGTCCCTCAGGAGTGGATAATCCCAAAGTTTTGAAGAAGTGGTTTGTATTAGACCTGTCATAACTGTGAAGAGAAAGGGATAACATAAAGTAGGATTTTACTTTCCCAATCAGTGTTTTCCCAAGATACCCACAGAACCTATGCACTTTCTGTTCTAGTTTCTCTCCAGGTTGAACGTGATTATTTTTCACCATATTTCCCCTTGTTACACTGCAGTGTTTAAAAAATGTAGGTTCATACATTCCCATTACCAGAATATGGATCTTATTGTGATTACTCTGGTTTTAAATCCAGGCTATACAGAGTCCTCGCTCTCTGTGATGCCCATAACCTCATGTAGTGACACATGCTTTCCAGCCAAAAGTCAACATAACAGCACTTTGCTGCAAGTCTCACAAAAAAATAGGTGATGAATCAAGGTGACCACCTATCACCTTAGACAGGGATGTTCAACTACGCAACAGCTGACCCAGGGATTTGAGCACAGAAATGTGACCCTATAGTACGTTTGTGTTATTACACCCATACCCTCCAGACTCCATAGTTTCTTGACAGAGCACACTGCCTAAAGATCAGCAATAGCTTGGTCTTTCTACTGGTGCTCTCTAGTGGGTTTTCCATCAAATGAACATAAGTGCAGAAGATGGGTGAGCTCCCAGCTGAATCCCATACTAGAGATGTAGCTTTACGTGTTTCAGAAGCTCTCATCAAGTCCGGGAGACAAACTGGTGTGGATCTCTGCTCTAGAACAAGTCACACACTTGGTTTCCTACCAAATGTGTTGTAATTAGGAGGCCTCAAATGAAATTTAAATCTGATATAGACTCTCTCTCTGGCTTTGACAGTGTTACTAACTGACCTTCATTTTCATTAATTAAATAATACAAGCTCTTCAGAATTAGTTCCTTCGTAAGAGTCTGTTTGGGAGATTGGGTGGAGTTTTTCTAATTCTATTTGAAGAAGATTTCCTCTCACAGACTGAACGGCAAAAGCTGACTTATGATTAAATTCCACACAAATTTAAGTCTGGGCATGTGTTGCTTTTGGCTTTGGCTGTGAGCAGAAGAACATAAGGTCACAAAATTAAAAGGCCTTTTGGAACTTCTGAGGTTCAGTGGTATCCAAAATGTAATACCTCCATAATAAATAACTAAATGTTAGTGTATCTTGCATGAGACATAAAATAATAATTCTATTTCCTGCCAAGAAATCACAAGCTAGACATTTAGTCACAAACTCTTATTAATTTCCCTGGAAATCATAAATGCATTTATTCTTAATAACTTAGAAAACCTCAAACAGTAATTACAAGCACATCCAGAAAACTCAGGTTCCAATCATTTAGACCATCTTATAGATTAACTGACAATAAGGGCAGAAGGAAGTTACCCTGTAGAGAACAAAAAGCAGATGATGCAGCCTGAGAAAGTCAGTTTCTATATTACAGTGACAAGAACAACAAAAAAATAATTTACTGCAAATACCAGTTGTTGTCATAAGTTCGAGAAACAGCTTTATGGTAATACTCAAAATTTTGCAGGGCTGCCCATTACACCTGAAAGTTCAAAGTCTGATCAGTCGACTAACTCTGATCAACTTGATCAAGAATCTAGTCTTGTTCATGTGATCTAGCTTATTTCTTTTGGTTTTATGGAAAGGCATCATGATAGAAAACATCATAATGGAATTCTGTCATTCACTACTATAAATTAGAAACAATAGTTCCTGGTACTCTTCCAATGTAAAACCTATAATACATCAAAAAGAATTAGCTTCATTTTACACTTGGTAAGCGTAACTAGAAATTTGCAAAATACGCTTGTGGTGTGCAGATACATCAATGGAATAATTCACTAGCAAATTTCTGATCTGAAGTATAGCATATGTACTACAAGAACTAAAAAAAATAAATATGTGTGAATTAGGGGGAATTTATTCTGTAGTAATTTTCTTTTCCAAAGCTCATGGTCTGTGGGGTAAAAATGGGAAGATTTTCAACTTTATGACACATAGAAGCACATATAGCTAGACATTTTTTTCTCTGCAGCTTCCATTTGACAGTACATTTTCCCTTTCTGAAGACTGTTAAAGAATCATAACAAAACAAAAAATTACACAGTGAAGAAAAGAATGTATGGTATTGCCCTGTTTCAGCTGAGATTGAGTTAATTTTCTTTTTAGGAGCTAGCTCAATGCTGTGTTTTGGCTTTGATATGAGACTTCTCAGTTCCTCAGGCCTTGTTAGAGAAAAGGCTGGAGGGGCACAAGGAATTGGGAGGGGACACAGCCAGGTCAGCTAACCCAAACTGGCCAAAGTGGTATTCCATACCATGGGGCACCATGCCTGGTATATATACTGGGGGAATTGGCCGGGGTGGGCGGATCGTTGCTCAGGGACTGGCTGGGCATCGGTTGGTGGGTGGTGAGCAGCTGTGTCGTGCACCACATATTCCTTTCTTCCTTTCCTGCTGGATTTTATTCTTTCCCTTCCCCTTCTCATTATAACTGTTCTTGCCATCATTGTTACTATTATTCTTCCATTTTTATTCTCTTTCAATTATTAAATTGTTCTTAACTCAACCCTCAAGTTTTACATTCCTTTCCAGTTCTCCTCCCCATCCCTCTGGGTGAGGGGGAGTGAGCAAGAAGCTGCGTGGTACTTGATGACCATCCAGGGTTAAACCACAACAAGCATTTATTTTTCATTCATACTTTCTTTTTCCCTTCCCCAGGGTATGTATTCAGGTTGGTGGTATTTCATGGCAATAATCGTACATTATATGGAAGACTATGCATTAGGAAGTGGATACTAGACTTTGATAGAATTTAAAACCAACTGCTAATACTTTATTTTCAAGTAAAGCTTTCTAACAGAAGACTTTGTGGTGATAGTATATGCAGTATAAATAAGATTGGCAGACAGTAAAAGATCGATACTACTTAGGGATGATGGTGATCAGTGTCGGCAGTCAAGCAAGTTTTTACGACCTTACGAAGGGAGCTGAGAAGCAGAGCCAGATTTGGGGCCACATGCATTTGAAGCAAAGCACTGGCTTTTCTGGCTAACATGCTTGGCAGCTCTAGCATTATATATTCATCACAGATCATTTTGATGGCTTCTTATTAATATTATATCAGTCTGACTTGGGCAATGCCTTATGTCCATCTGTTCACATGACAGTGTAATCCCCAGTTTATGCTAATTGTACAGTCTCTTCACAGGAAAGCCCTGGAGTGAGAGCAAGGAGAACAACCTGTGCACCTGTGTCTACAGCTTACCTGGGTAAAGTGCACGACAGAAACATGAAACAAGGACTTATCTTGGGAACAGTTAACACAGGCTAGCACAAAGTGCCCTAAACATTTCTTCTTTTTACAGGGCCCTGGACCCCAGGGCCACATATGCATGCACATGTACACACTGCAGAAATTATACCATATAACCAGGTAAGGTGGGAGAGATGGGCAGAGCACTCTTATTCAGCCAGAAGATAAAGCATACTGAATTGTTCGGTATTAGCATTCATTTCTGATTTCACCTTTTCAGCTACACATTTCTCTGAATAGCCCATGCCAAAAAAACTAGATACTCTAATACCTGCATCAGTGTGCAATCTTTAGTCATTTATGTGCCTCAAATTTTCAGAAAGTCTCTCATACCTCTATTAGTGGTACCTAGTTTACAAAAAAGGAGATAAAATGATGTAGAGATTAAATACAGAATTTTAAGTATTTGTCACAGACTTGCTGACCTGCTTTTCCCACCTCCTCTTTACATCTTTTCTTCATTGAATTCCTACTGATACCTTCCTTACAAAAAAGAACTCTCCTTTAGAAAACCATACATGTGCTCATGTTTCTGTAGTAAATAATCATCATCAAAATCCTCACTTGCTATATCATGTCCATTTTGATTATAACCTCCCTAATGAAACCACTTCTCTTTTGCAACTTCCGTGAAATACTTAGCAAACTTAGAACTAGCATATTTTCTATAAAAATGAATCTCCCAACACAGAAATGGCTCCTTTCAATATTATGGTCATGATGCCAACAGCACAGAGGCTTAGGCACAAAAAAGCAACCAACCAACAACAACAAAAAAAACCCAAAACAAACAAAGCAGAAACACATTCAAAAATGTCTTTGAGGCCAATGACCAAAATTAAAAGATTCTTGAGAAGAAGTCTATGGCCTTCTGTTCATGGATCACACTGGGGAAATGCAGGTGAAGTGGAGTGACCTTCTTCCACTGATGCAAAAAGCTTAAATAATTCCATCATCTTCAGTTTAACAGCAAGGAACGTCTCAAAGGGCACACATTAGGTACTCCAAGATTGCGGATATAAGCTCTATTCCCTAAAATCACTTAGGAAATAAAAGGCGGGGTGAGGGTTGGGGGTGGGGTGGGAATCCAAACAATCAAGGGAAATTCAGGCACAGAAAAAAATAAAAGGGGTGGGGTGGGAAAGAGAGAATGAAGGAAAGGTTATGTGCTGCTTTATATACTACTGCATGAATTCTAAAATTAAGAAATCGCCTTCACCTGCACACATTGCCTTTGCTGCCAAAAAAATGGTTACTCCACTGTGTCACCATTCAGAAAGAGGGAAACAAAGACAATTGCAGTTAAACTATCAGCTCTCAAGGACTGCATTCAATGTGCAAATGGGCACAGCGGGAGAAAC
The DNA here is from genome assembly GCF_015220075.1 of Falco rusticolus. Lineage (NCBI taxonomy): Eukaryota > Metazoa > Chordata > Aves > Falconiformes > Falconidae > Falco > Falco rusticolus. The sequence continues at coordinate 42,849,425 of NC_051210.1, read as the reverse complement.
AACATAGTGTTATACACAAGCAGAGGGAAAAAATGACAGACAAAACAAAGGAAAAAACTACACAACAGAGCTGCATGTGAATCAAAGTGAGAGTGTTCTACAGGGACTAATACATTTGCCCTTCTCTTCCCAACACACCTTGCATAAACAAAAATCAGAAACCTCCAGCCTGTCCAGAAGCAACAAACCATTCCAGGCAGAATTTCCCAGACTGCCAAAATCAGTCACAATTCAAGTCGACGTCTCATGTTTTCAATATCTAGTCCTAAAGCTACACAAATCACACACAGAAGTGGTAAAAACCAACGGAGGTAATCCTTCTAACTACATTTTTGCCCTCCCTACCTTCAAACCCCAAATCTCTGATATCCTGACCAAGGAACTGCAAACTACCACAAGCCTTTTGATTCAAACTAAATGGTGTCAATGGAGAAAACCTCAACTGTTAAGATCTAGTTCAGGTTGTCCATGAACTAGACCAACACCTGTACCATTTGTGCAAACTAGCAATGTCTATGTCAAGAAGCTAAGTGGGGAAAATACTTGTCTAGTAAAAATCGATAACAGCAACTACAAGAGCCAGTGGGCAAAAGACACTTACTTGGTTTTTGTGACAACCAAAGGGGTACAGAAAAAAAGAACTACTTTAACTGATAAGAGTATTTGTTACTTGTGAGTCTTCAGACAGTCCTCACACACTGAAGTACTTCAGATTTTTCCATGAGCTGGATCACAAGTAATATCTCCTCTTATCATTTCCACTAATAAAAGTTTATTATTTTCTTGGTTTCAGAGTTTTGGTAGATCTTAATAAATGATTTGAAATTATGTGACTAAGACAACCAAACATGTGGCATGAATATATGTTCAAATTGCAAATCAGAATAACAAAATTCTTACAAGTAATAAATATACAAGAAAAAAATCAAGGCAGATATTCCACTAAAATAATAGTAATGATTGCAAAAGTGACTCAGTTCTTTTGCAGATTTGTGTGGTTAACAATTAGTATGGTATACAATTAGTATGGAGCAGCCCTAGCCTTTGGTTCCATCTTTCATTGCACCTTTTTTGCAGCTTCTACCTACAGATCTATTTCTTTGTGAAGAAAGAGAAACTATTAAAAGCAGGTGGCACCACATTTCTTTGTTAACACTCTCATACATAGACTTATGCCTGTTTCCTCACACACTAGAAATGTCCTTGCTTGGGATGTGTTTACAAACAATGTGCATGCTTTCTCCTACCTTGCTCCTTACAAATCAAAGCCACTTTGGAATTTGATTTTAAAAGTTACCAGTGATCCAGGAGACAGAAGTAGTTTTTTCAAATGTTCAAGAAACTATTTTTCCTCAAGTCTGTCTTCATACTTACAGAAGCTTAAACTGCTGTTCTTTACCTGCCTTCAATAAAAAACCCAGGCTGATTAAAGGACAACATATTTATCTATAGTCTCGTTACATATAAAATTTAATATGTAACTGAATACTTAAAAAGACTGATTTTATCAAGGTAATGTCTCGGGACATGAGCAATATTGCTGTGATGGCAATGTTACTAGTAGCACAATATTTCAACTACTATGCCAAGAGGCACAGGAGGACTCATCCTGCTCCATGATTGAAAGAAAAGTAGTGACTAAATCATTATGCTACCATGATCATTCACTGAAAGTCCACATACATGTTTAATAATGCTTATAATAGCCATTTATACATTAACACTTGTAATAGTTAAATATGTTAAAAAGGTCAGTGATTTTTACACTCTTGTTGCCTGTCATTCACTATTATGATCAACACCACTTCTCTGGTGCTGTGCCTGCTGTTCTTCAGGTGTGGGACTGTAACACCGACAGGTTTGAAGCAATCCAATAACCTTGCCTTCAATCAAAAAACCTCATACATTATGTAAATGTTGTTATCAGTCTGACTGCTAGAACTAATCCTGTGTCAGATACCACTGCAGATGGCTGTGTGCCCTGGTTTCAGCTGGCATAGAGTTAATTTTCTTCTTAGTAGTAGTACAGTGCTGTGTTTTGGTTATGATGTGAGAACAATGTTGACAGCACACTGATGTTTTTAGTTGTTGCTGGGTGATGCTTATACTAAATTAAGGACTTCTCTGTTTCCTGGGCCCTGCCAGCCAGAGGACTGGAGGGTTATGGGAAACTGGGAGGGGATACAGCCAGGACAGGTGACCCAAACTGGCCAAAGGGATATTCCATACCGTCTGACGTCATGCTGAGTATATAAACTGGGGGAAGAAAAAGGAAGGTGGGGACATTTGGCATTATGGCGTTTGTCTTCCTGAGTAACCGTTAAGCATGATGGAGCCCGGCTTCCCTGGGGATGGCTGAGCACTTGCCTGCCCATGGGAAGTGGTGAATGAATTCCTTGCTTTGCTTTGATTACATGTGCAGCTTTTGCTTTACGCTTTTTTTTTCCTCCACCTTTCCATTTTGTTATTATTGTTATTTGTTATTATTGTTATTGTTATTACTGTTGTTCTTACCTCTTTATTCTGTTTAAAATATTAAATTGTTCTTATCTCAGCCCTTGACCTTTACATTCCTTTCTGATTCTCCTCCCCATCCCTCTGGGTGAGGGGGAGTGAGCAAGCGGCTGCGTGGTACTTGGTTGCCGGCCGACACTATGAAAAGCCCTTTTTACTTTTCCATTTTTAATCTTGTAAAAGAGCAGAGAAAAATGCATACTCTTTTTTTGTTTGTTTTCAAAACCATTATTACAGAGCCTTAAGCAATAATTATCTGACTTTTCAAAAATACCAAATACAGATCCTTCAGTAAATGTCAAAGGATGGACTGCAGATGTTAAGCATCTCTAACAGGACCTATATATCTTATCCAAGTATAGAATCAATTTAGTTTAAAAAAATAAGTAGAAATCCTTAAGACCACAAATCATACTATGAAGTCAACCAAGTTTCTTGGATATAAACAAAACACTTTATGCATGATTTTGCCTGTGTTCACATCTCAATTAAAATCAAAGCCAGAATCAAACACCTTTATGTGGAAAGTCCTGAGACATAATGTCTTCTTGAGGTATTCATCCCCCAGTACTTTAAAAAACAAATACGGTATTTTGAAAAACATAAGTACTTGTACCAAAAAACCCCAAAACACCAACCACCCCCACCCTCCACCCCAACCCCCACCCAAAAAAACCCACAAACAACGAGCCACACAAAGAAACTAAAACAAAGGAAAACAAAAAAACCAAAACCCTGGTTGTCTGTCACCAGCTGGCAGGAAGTGTGACTGGATCTTTTGACAGTCTTATTTACATGCTTAAGAAACTCCAGATTTAAAGATGACAGATATGATTCAGAAACCTTTATTGAATGACTGTATGTCAAATGGACAGGCATTCATCATTTGTATGCCTACTTTTATTCATTTTCTGCACCATTAAAAATCAGCAATTACAAGACATGCAAAAACTGCTGCATGTAAACTTGTATCGCTCTCTAAGCAAGTCTAACTAAAAGACATCCAACTGAATCTTTATGAATAAGTAGACTTACTAATTTCTATTGAAGGAGAAGCCTATCCAGGAATATATTAATTCCAGCTCTCATTAATGTATGCAGACTTATCTGATGTGAGGCACACCCTTAGTTCTTGTAGTCCCCATCAGTCAGAGCTACCACACTGACTGTGAACTGTGTGAGAAACTGCTCCCACTGGAAGGAATCTGGTGATATGGCATTAAATGAGCATTCAGTAGGAAGCTGCTTCTACAACAATGAAGCTACAGGGTGTTGGCTTTCCCATCAGTTCTTCAAAAAAACCCAAGCGCAACTAGGTTTTGGTTACTGCAATTAACAATCTTCAGTCTATGTAAATCTCAGTTTTCCTTGTGACTCCTTTGTGTTTACAGGCATCTCAGTTCATCAAAAAAATGAAAGTGAGTGGCAGCACCATTCTCAAGGCAATTGGCAGAGCACCACACACATGACAGATTGGGGGGGGGGGGGGGGGGGGGGGGGGCGGGGGGAGTGGGAAATAGTTATTTTATGACTGAAATATATAAAGCTTCCAAGACAGGCTGGGTCCTAAAGAAATGTGGATGTTATACTTGACAATAGCATGAGGCAGACCAACCAGCATTGCTAGGTCTAAGACATGGAGATTCAATGTATGCCATGTTGATTTACTGTGCATTTGGTGCATGCATGCACATCACAGACATTTGTCACAGCTGCTAGATGTCTAGAAACTGATAAAACACAGTCCGAAGTGATATCCCAGTAAATTACAACAGGGTGATGAGGCTGGTAAATGTGGACAGTGCTTGGAAGAACTTAAGAGTTTAAACAAACAAGACACAAAATATTAAGGAGAAAATCACTGAGCTACCTTAGCACAACTGTCATGGCAAATCATACATATGACAGGTTGGGGACTGAGTAAGATCCCCCAAGTCCCAATTTCCCAGCCTTCACCCAGGACCAACCTTCCTTCCTAAAAAAACAATTCAATAAAACATGTTCATGATCTTTCCATTTCACTCCCTCAGCCATATCAGCACAAAACCAGAGTGCCTTAAAAGAAAGGATTCTTCCCCCCAGCTCTACATCAGATAATAGTTTCTATTTCCTTACAATAAGTCCTTTCCATGAAATGCAAATGATTTTAAAGAACACGAACTGACGATTGAAAGCTACCATTGATGCCCACAGGATGTCATACATCTCTCTTTCAGGAAATTAAAGCAGTAACAAGAGAGGGCAGAGACAGTAAAATGGCAATAAAAATGTATTTTAATTAAATTATTCCACAATAAAGCTAAAAGGACTCTAAAAACAAAGAGACTATTGTTCTCATGATGCTTGTTGAATGGTTTGAGTTCAAAATCATTTGAAGATGAGCACTGAGCTAGATGCAAACAACATTAGGAGTCATCTGTTTCTTTTCCCTTTCTCACATTTCATGCCATCACAATCAGCCCCATACAACCCAAAATATCACCTGCAAGTAGAAGGAATCCATCCTAAAAACATTTATTTCTGTAAACAGGGTCTGTCAATGAAAAAATTGTTCAGAAGGCGGTTAGGTCCTCTTTTCCTGCTTTGCACTTGTTTCTTTCAGGCATAAACCAGTAATTTCCTTAGAAAACAAGACAGACAGATTAAAAAGGAAAACTTTTTTTTCCTTCCTTCAAGAAGCCAAACCAGAGATACATTATTAATGACTGCACATATCAAAATAGCACCTGATTTATTCACAAATTTTTCAAAAGAAAATTTTTAATCACTTCTTATTTTTATTCATCTTACTCTTGCTTTTAGGTGATCTTTTTCAGTATTTTGGTAAATCATAGAATCATAGAATCATTTAGTTTAGAAAAAAGACCTTTGAGATCATGAAGTCCAACCTTTAACCCAGGACTGCCAAGCCCACCAGTAAACCATGTCACTAAGTGCCACATCTATATGTCTTTTAAATACCTCCAGGGATGGTGATTCCTGCACCTCCCTGGGCAGCCTGTTCCAATGCTTCACCACCCTTGCAGTGAAGAAATTTTTCCCTCATATCCAATCTAAACCTCCCCTGGCATAACTTGAGGCCTTTTCCTCTTGTCCTGTTGCTTGTTATCTGGGAGAAGAGACCCACACCCACCTGACTACAGCCTCCTTCCAGGCAGCTGAAGAGAGATAGAGAGCTGTAGAGGAACAGAGTCTCCTCCTCTCCAGACTGAACAGCCCCAGTTCCCTCAGCCGCTCCCCATCAGACTTGTGCTCCACACCCTGCACCAGCCTCGCTGCCCGCTCTGGCCACGCTGCAGCACCTCAGCGTCCCTCTTGCAGCGAGGGGCCCAAACCCGAACACAGCGTTCGAGGTGCGGCCTCACCAGTGCCCAGGACAGGGGGACCATCGTTGCCCTGGTCCTGCTGGCCACACTGTGTCTGGTACCAGCCAGGGTGCTGCTGGCCGCCTTGGCCACCTGGGCACACTGCTGGCTCATGTTCACTTGGCTGTCAAGCAACACCACTAGGTCTATATCTTCTAACTAGTTTATGAGCTTTTTGGATTAGCTTTCTTTTTTAAATCCTTTAATAAAATTCATTCTTTTTATGAAAGACAACAAATCTGATTTGTTGTCACAAATGAAGGAATTTTATTTTGATTTCTTTTTACAAGTGGGACTAGAAGGTGTAAATAAGAGAACATGGTTCTGTAACCTGAAAGGAGTTGTTTTGTCTTTGCAGTTGTGTGGCTTTCTCGCCCACACCACTGTAATAGCTACATGACCACCATTAACACAAAAGTGTAAAGGGATTCATATTTTTTCAGGCTTCTGTCCCATTTTGTAGAAAAAGAGACGGATGTGTGCATGGAGTGAGAGCTGGCTAACTGGCATATGGTTCACAGTTTATGTTTGCCTTGTAAAAGAGGTTGCATTGGTTCAATGCATCTGCTTCTAGAATTCCTGTCTTTTTGAAGGCCTTGTACCTGGAATGACATCCCATTCCAGCTGGAGGTCACACAACTTTCTATTAGATATTTGTAAATTCCCATTTAAAAAAGTAACTATTTCTGGTTTATTTTTGTTCTATTGGTGAAGCAAGCCCTCCCCCATGCTTTTATGTCTTTTTAACTGAACTTTTTTTATATGATCCACCTTTACTCAGAGCTTCAAATTTACACAGGTGACCAAAGTAGTTCTGTTACATTACTGTGAAAGAAAGGTTTTGGGTAGACTATAAATAAGATAAAGCTGCTATTTTAGCAGTGGATGAGCTGGGTAAATCCTTTTAAAAAATCAGAAGTTAACTAAGCTAGCAGAAAAAAACTACCTACCAAAATCCCTTTCACTTCAAGCTTTGTCTTAAATGTCATATACCATGAAACCATAAATAAAAGTTTTTATGTAAAGTTTGTGAAAAAATCAAGAGAGTGATTACAGCTTTGAGACAGCAGAAAGGCATGGTTACCCGAGTAAAATTTATGTTTCCATAATGATTTTGTCTTTGTAGTTCAAATAAGCCTTTTATATCACACTGATTTGTTGCTAACTTCAGATCCTGCTGCAGCAGCAGTTGCTGGGGGGATAACAGGGGTAGAGATGCGCTCAGGGTACTGAGTGGCAGCTCAGGGGACAGCATGGGAACTTACACCCTCAGAAGCATTAACCTATTGCAAGGGGGGAACACCAACACACAGCACAGGATTTACAGGTAGTAAGTGATCAGAGACAAAACCAAGGCTGATACAGAAACTAAGGTGAAAATCAGGAGGCTTGGAATTTAACAGAGAAGATGGAGAGAAAGACCAAAGAGATGTGTAAGATGGGCACTGGGGGAAAAGAGTCACAGTGGGCACATGGAGTTGGAATAGGAATTATGGAAACAGAGCTGCAGGAATGAAACAATAACTGCAGTTGCACAATCAAAAAAAGGCATGACCAGGCACAAAAAGATGTCTCCAAGGATCACAGTGAGTACAATAAACTAGGAAAAATTTATACAGCTGAGGAAAACAAAGTTTAGAGAAAGAAAAAACAATCCAAAACAACAATTATACCTTACACCTTAAAACAATCTAAATATAAAACTTTATATCTTACCATCATAGATTTCTAGAGGTATGTGCAAGAGCTGTTTGTCCTCTTCAAGGACATACTTGGAGAAATCCTACAGTTTAGGGCTCTAGAAGGTAGAGGAGTCCAAGAGAGCTGGTTGATATTCAAGCATCATTTCCTCTAAGCTCTGGATTGGTGCATCCAATAAGTAAGAAATCAAGCAAAGGGGGCAGGAGGCCTGCATGGATGAGCAAGGAACTTCTGGAAAAACTCAAAGGGAAGAAGGAAGTTTATAGAAGGTGGAAAAAGGGACAGGCCACTTGGAAGGAACGTAGGGATGTTACCAGAACATGCATGGATGAGATGGGGAAGGCTAAGGTGCATTTGGGATTAAATCTGGCAAGGGATCTCAGGAACAACAAGGGTTTCTTCAAGTACATCAGTAAAAAACAGGATGACTAGGGAAAATGTGGGCCTGCTGCTGAATGAGGTGGATGCCCTGGTGGCAAAGGACACAGAGAAGGTGGAGGTACTGAATGCCACCTTTGCTTCAGTCTCTACTACCAAGGATGGCCCTAAGGCATCCCAGATTGTGGAGGCAAGAGAAAAAGTCTGGAGAAAGGAAGACTTTCCCCTGGTTGAGGAGAATCAGGTTAGAGATCATTTATACAAGCCTGACACATACAAATCCATGGGCCCCAATGGGATGCACCCCCAAGTGCTGAGGGAGCTGGCAGATGTCATTGCTAAGCCATTCTCCGTCATCTTTGGTCATGAAGAGCCTTCATGAAAGGTCATGAAGAATGGAAGAGGTGCCTGAGGACTAGAGGAAAGCAAATGTCACTCCAGTCTTCAAAAAGGGCAAGGAAGAGGAAACTACAGGCTGTTCAGCCTCACCTGTATCCCTGGAAAGGTGATGGAACAGCTCATCCTGGACATCATCTCTAAACATGTGGAGGAAAAGAAGGTTATCTGGTGTAGTCAACATGGATTCACCAAAGGGAAATCATGCCTTCTGTGATGGAACAACTGGCTGAGTAGATGAGGGGAGGGAGGTGGATGTTGTCTTCCCTGACCTCAGCAAAGCTCTTGCCCCTGTCTCCCACAGCCGCCCCAGGTGAGCGCAGGCCGGGTGGGCTGGGCGCGTGGGCAGGGAGGTGGGCTGAGGCCTGGCTGATGGCAGAGCCCAGAGGGCTGTGACCAGCGGCGCAGCCCAGCTGGGGGCCCGCAGCCAGCGCTGTGCCCCGGGGCTCAGCACCAGGTCCCGTCCTGCTCAGCCCACCCCCCAGCGCCCTGGGTGAAGGGGCAGAGCGTGCCCGCAGCGAGTTTGCTGGTGGTACAGCGCTGGGAGGGCGGCTGATACCCCGGGGGCTGCGCTGCCGTTCGGCGGGGCCCGGGCAGGCTGGGCAGTGGGGCAGGGGGGTGCGTCATGAAGCTCAGCAAAGGCAGGGGTAGGGTCCTGCGCCGGGGGGGAGCGACCCCACGCACCAGCACGGGCTGGGGCTGACCTGCTGGCAGGCAGCTCTGCGGGGAAGGGCCTGGGAGGCCTGGAGGACACCGAGTGGCCCGTGGGCCAGCAGTGTGCCCTGGTGGGCAAGAAGGCCGCTGCCAGCGCGGGCTGCATGAGGAGCGTGGCCAGCGGGTGCGGGGGGTGTCCTGCCCCTCTGCTCTGCCCTGCTGAGGCCGCACCTGGAGTGCTGTGCCCAGCGCTGGGCTCCCCAGTTCAGGAGAGACAGGGAGCGACTGGAGAGGGGCCAGCGGGGGGCTGCCAAGGGGGTGAAGGGGCTGGAGCATCTCCCTCATGAGGGAAGGCTGAGAGAGCTGGGCCTGGGTAGCCTGGAGAAGGCTGAAGAGGGGATCTCATCAATGTATGTAAATATCTTATGGGTGACCGTCAAGACAATGGGACCAGGCTCTTTCCAGTGGTGCCCAGTGACAGGATAAGGCATGACAGGTACAAAGTAAAGCACAAAAGGTTCCATCTGAATATGAGGAAAATCTTGTTTACCTTGAGGGTGACAGAGCCCTGGCACAGACTGCCCAGAGAGGCTGAGGAGACGTTCTTCTCTGGAGACGTTCAAAACCCTCCTGCACACAATCCTGTGGAACCTGCTCTGGGTGAACCTGCTTTAGCAGGGGGCTGCAGCGTGTCCAGAGAAGGACACCAACACTAGTGCAGGGTCTGGAGCACAAGTCTTATGGGGAGCTGAAGGAGCTGGGGTGGTTTAGCCTGGAGAGGAGGAGACTCAGGGGGACCTTATTGCTCTCTACAGCTGCCTGGAAGGAGGCTGTAGGCAGGTGGGTGTGGGTCTCTTCTCCCAGATAACAAGCAACAGGACAAGAGGAAACAGCCTCAAGTTATGCCAGGGGAGGTTTAGATTGGATATGAGGGAAAAATTTCTTCACTGCAAGGGTGGTGAAGCATTGGAACAGGCTGCCCAGGGAGGTGCAGGAATCACCATCCCTGGAGGTATTTAAAAGACATATAGATGTGGCACTTAGTGACATGGTTTACTGGTGGGCTTGGCAGTCCTGGGTTAAAGGTTGGACTTCATGATCTCAAAGGTCCTTTCTAACCTAAATGATTCTCTGCCAGTGGACCCTTCCAACCCCAACCATTCTGTGATTCTTTGATTCTGTTGTATATACTTTAAACTTTCAAAATTACTACATATCCAAACTTTCCATAGCTTGTATTTATGGCTACAGCGTGCTGTGGGTTGCAATCTTAACTCTATAATCACACTGCCTGGTATAGAAAAATAGAAATTCATTTTAACTACACACTATCCTGCCTCAGCTTACTGCATGGTAACATCTGTGTGCAGAGCAGTTGTTTTTTGTCTGGACCTGGGAGATCAGTGTCATACAAGACCCATGCAGTGCTGCAACTGAATGGCTGTAGACCTGAGAGGAACCTAGCACAGAGATGCCAGGTGTTCATGTTCTAGGAGCCTACCAGGATCAGTGAGATGAAGCAATTGCAAAGTACTTGCTACAAAGCAGCTGGGTAACAAGTCTACAAAAAAAAAAAATGAACAAATGACAAGTACAATTTCTGCCCTTGTTGGGAGAACTTGAGAAACTGCTGGCCAAAAAGAAGCAGTCTTGTGACAATTAGGTCTCACAGCAGTCAGGCCACCATTTGGGGAATTCTTCTGCACCCAATCACACATTTCCATCAAAAGCAAAAGAAAATAAGAGAAATGTAACAAAATATGTCACACTACCAATTACTACCAATCCATGATCCATTGTGACTTTGAGTTGCCATGAAGACCTGTATGCCAGGGTCCACATTTAAACAGTTCCATGTTCAGTCCTAGCTTGTACAGGGGTGGAAATTTCACTATGATGAATGGACTTGTGAAAAGTCATACCTGTTCAACAGCAGGGGAGATCTTACAGCAGTAGGTATTTCACCATGCATGTCTGTAAGGTGATGTCTGTTCTCTCAGACACTGTTATTGACAGTCTGCAGCAGTTTTTGTAACTGCTGACTTAATCACCACAGTGAAAAAATAGTAGCATCTAAACCGATCAGTACCCTCTGCATAGAGACTGAGAAGGCAGTGAGAGAAGAGTGTCCTAATGCTTCATACTAATGCACCTTGGCTGTCAGACTAGGAATGAGAACTGTCCTTCTCAAGAAACATGGGAGTTTTTTCTTCTCAGTTTTGATGTTATGTTTAGTCATAGGGAATACTATCACATAAGAGAACTTACATTCGTAAGTTATTACATTACATTACAGCATTTCGTAAGACCATTTATTCTGATTGCTATGAAAATTTCCAAAATCAATCAGAATGTGAACTACAATTTGAGAAAAGAATAGACCACAGCTGTAATCAATTGCTGAAGTTTACTTGATACACTCACTTCAGCAAGAAGAATTTTTTTTTTCTTTTCAAAGAAACAACAGTATGACCAAAATAATGTACCAGATATACTGGTATAATGTACCAGAAAATAACCAATTCATTCAGGAGTGGCCCCATGAAAGATGACAAAAAGTAGTATTCTTGTCAACCAAAAGGCATGGAAATGACTTGTTCTACGAATTTCTTCCTTAAGAGTCCTAAGCCATGAATTTTAAAATCTCATGCCTTAATGTTCCATTTTTCATTGTTTCTCCATACCTGTACCAACTTCAAATGGGCTATATAGGAACATCTTGGTGCTTTTCTAAATTTGACCAAATGTTTATGAACCTAAATATCTACATAAGCATCCATCTTAAGGCTTCTGCTTTGGTTTAGATTTGTAGTGGTGGTGTTCTGTTCACACTGCTGTTACTGGTAAGTGTATATGTCTCTGCAAACTGCAGTTTGGAATCTTGCAGAACTAAAACACCTCACTTTGTCATAAAGCAGTTCAGAGATGGAACCTTTTATTACTATGTAAGACAGGACTATGGCTATGTGCAATACTATACTGCTATCAAAAGTCTCATGCAATGAAGCATGAAGAGCATTGTCATGACTCTTCATGTTGCCAGGAAATAGCTCTCAGACATATTTGTGGGCTTATGTCAAGACTGCTGTTTTACAGCCATTGTACAAATATGCTGAAAGTACAATAGTACCTTGAGTCCTAGAAACTAACACCACAATGTGTGGGGCACCTGCAGCTTCCTTTGAGGGGATGAATAATTTGACTGGTCACATCCACAGTTGATCAGAATGAACATTGCAGGTTCCTGAGCTATAGAGGAGTGAGGAAAAGAGCTTAAAAGTGAAATTAAAAGCTAGATCAAGTTTCTGCAAATTTTAAAAAAATAATTAAGTCTTCTATCACATTTCCTTTATCAGGTCTATGGATTTAGAAATAAACAGTTTGAGAGGAATGATAGAATCTATCTCTAAAACATACAAGGCACTGCTACAGTAAATACAGACTCTTAAGAAAAATAGAGAAGATTAACAGTAACCGTTACCATGCTGCTGCCTTTAGTATTTATTTACTTTATGTGTAAAAATATTATTTTTATACAAGCATGTATTTTAAATAATTATAATAATTATAATAATAATGCAATCCAAACTCATGGAAAATTAGTGGTCTGCCAGATGTACACAAGAGATTTTAAGCTACTGATATTTTTCTTGCCCTTTTTTGTTATTTTTGTGCTTGAGTTTTACAGACAGATGTTTACAGTTCCTCTCCCTTCCATATCCTCCTATTGTTTACTTAAACAGTGGTAGGACTTCTTAGCTGTTTCAATTAACAGTATTATAATCAGAGAGAGACTTTCCTATGTCTGACACTTATTCAGCCCTCTTTCTGCGTCCTATTCAATTATTCCTGCCAGAGATAATTTTTATACCTGGCTTACTTTTTAGGAGCAACTGTCTTAGAAGTGGTGCAGTGTAAACCTCAGTTTTTCACCTCCATATAAATATTAATAAATTGCCTATTGGAGCACTGTAATGTCTTACGTAGTTAAGAAGAATTGTTTGCCACCAAAAATGCTTGAATGTAGACTAAAGAAAAGTCAAATCAAAACTTGTTAAATAAGCAAGTTTAGATTCAAATGAAATATGGAATATCAATACTCAGTTGATACATTTTAAAGATAACAGTATAATGAGATGGGACTAGATGGAAAAACAGCACTGGGGAGGTATTATGTCCTTGGCACTTGCTGGTATCAGGAAGCTGTAACAAGCAGCAACCCCTAAGTCAAACATTTCCCTCCCAGTGAGAAATTCACAGCTGTGTATCTCACAAAATCAAACACAATCCAAAAATTCCTGAATGTACATGTACACATAACCTCAGCATATCATGACCCTGCACACACTCATTCACCTAGACACAAATCTATACTGTTCAAATGCACTTTGGACAGTTCCTGCCCTTCAGAACAAAAATAATTTGATTAAGGTGTTTTTTTTTTTTTTTTTTTTTATTAGGTCTTTGCCTGAGGATAAGCTGAGCTTTAATCATAAAAGAGAGGGAAATGTACACAGATTCAACACCAAAAAGTGAGAAGGAAGCAAAATAAGAGCATGTTGTTGTTGTTGTTGTTTTAAAGCAGATACACTGAGGAGATTATTAATTCGTGGTGCTCTAACTGCCATAATTCTGGTGTTATTTTAGATTACATCTAGAAATTGCATGTTTAAAACTGAATTTACATGTTGAATGCAAATCTTTGTGACTGAACTAGCATATCAGACTCGTGCAGCTGTACACAATTAGAGCAAAATGTGGCTGCTGTTCCAAAGAGCCTTTCTTCTGCTCTAGTATAGTGTTGTTCATTTGTTTGGCCATATATCACTTATCTCCAACATGTAGGACTATTCGTGAATTAGGAGGTCTTAGTTCAAAAGGATTCCATAAGTCTGGAAAAACTACCCTATACATACCCCATGGTAGCTTCGTGAAACAGAATCTGCTGTTTGGATATAGATTTGATTCTGTATAGTGGGTCTATCAGTAGCAATGCTGTTTGCTCGGGGGCAGGTGGGGGTGTTTTTTTCAAAATCATATTTTAGTCACATTCAAAGCTTCCATTTACCCCACCCACCCCCACTCACATATGCACAGACACAAAGGAAACTGTTTTCACCTGTGGCTAAATGATGTCTTTCCATTTCCTCATCTCAGAAGGTGGCAGGGCTTCACTAAGGATTCCAATTCAAATCAAGCAGGATACCACAGTGCAAACTGAATACAAATTTGTGCTGGAGAAGTAGAGCAAGGTTAGTGAAGTGTGCAGTTGGTGAGATTGATGTTGATACCCTTCACTGCCAAGTGAAATGCCAATAATGCTTGTATAGCATTTTGTGAGGGCAATGGGAGTATTGATTCCTGAGCAATAATAAAGAATGAAGCTGCTCTCTCAGGTATAAAAATATTGGCAACTGTTACAAAGAATTGACTCATAGAGGCCTCAGTTTTGGCCTATCTCAATACAAATAATTCAGGCTTCAGAAGGATTTCAAGAGCAGCCAGGCATGGTCTGAGGAGGCCCATTCTCTGCTATTAATTTATCTGCAGCTTTCACAAGACTCTCTGTCTACCAGCCAATTGGTCTTTGAGGTACAAGGACAAAAATGGATTTCTGAAGGCTGGTTGGGAGACAATACACAAAGCCAGTTAAGCCATGAAATTTTAACATATAAATATATATATAAATATATAAATATATATATAAAGTTACATTCCTTTCTTGTCATTTTTATGAGAGAAAGCAGAACATATGGTTTCCATGCACTTCATATATACAGTTAACATGCATTTCATTGGGAGCTGAGATTTCTAAAGCTAGTATTTTTATTGTATTGCTTAAAATAGTCATACTCCCTGAAAGAAGTATAAAGCTCCCAGAACATGAAGCTATTACAGGTTATAGTACATTTGACACATCCTCTAACAATTTACAGTATGCTGTCTGTGCTTAAGCATGAATACTAAGAGTATCCTAAAAACTTTTGAAGAACTAGCTGCTTTTTGTGGTGTTGAAAAGCAAACACCTTAAAGTAACTGCCTGTTCCTAAAACTGTGAGGTACATCTGTTCACTCTGTAAACTAATGGGAATGACTCTGTAAACTAATGAGATTCTGCTCCATCCATCACTGACCATCAAAAGTACAACGGAAATAGAAGCATAGGGAGGGAACATCAACACTTGTAACAAAAGCACAAAAACACTGATGAAATCCACATAGTGGCATAGAATAAGGTGTATTTTTTTGGTGACTACCTCACCTGTGCTCAGTGTAATAATACACATTTGGCAAAACTGCTGCTGACGTTGTCAACAATCAGGTTTCTTTCAACAGTTATTAGATACCAAAAATCTACCATTCTTACACACTCTTTTTGCATTAACAGTAGATTTCCCACACTAAAATACAGGCCTGGTGATTTTTAATCAAGAACAAATGGCGAACATAAGGCAATCGAAGTCATAAATCATTCCCAAAAATGCCAAACATATTTGCCAGATGTGAAGAATTCTGACTACTGAACTCACCTATTCCAACTAATCAATGTTTAAATCCCATGTCAGTTGGAAAGCAGACAGCCAAGACCACTGTGGAGTAACTTATTCTGGCTCAAATGTCCCCGCTGAAACAAAATGCAGTGACTGGAAAGCTTTCATCCTGGTCATGCCTTTCCTGAGTGAAACGGATAATGAATTTCTTAATTTCACTGGCTCAGAAACCTTCAGAAAGACTTCACCTCTGGCTTTCAAATCTGCAGGGAAAACTTCAAACAGAAAGGCAGGTAATCGGGGCCCAGCTAAGGTAAAAAGAAAAAGGGATCAACACAATAGAGCTCGCTGAGAACAGCAGGAAAAAATACAAATAGCTGTGCTTATGGAACTACCTTTAGGAATGCCTCTGGATGATGGTACATTTAAAAGTCTAACAGAGGTACAGATAGTTAAAAGTTTTGTTTTCAAGGGGACAAGGATGTATTGGATCAGAACCATATGAAAGAAAGAACATTTATGAAACCTAATTCAATGAAACTATATTTTAAATTTTAAATTTCCTTAACCTCAACAGATCCTTTTCTGTGCTTTTGTAAACATCCACCAACTTATGTCAATAAAGGAACATTGACAAAGTAAGCCACAGGCCTTCATCTCCTGGAAGAAAATGTTCACTTCTGCATCTGACTACAATATTTGGCAACCACAGCCCTGAGCCATTCCTCACTTTACAAAGCCAAAAAATGGCTAAGAAAGTATATTTTTCTAATGGTTTGATGAGCA
Source organism: Falco rusticolus (assembly GCF_015220075.1). Classification (NCBI taxonomy): domain Eukaryota; kingdom Metazoa; phylum Chordata; class Aves; order Falconiformes; family Falconidae; genus Falco; species Falco rusticolus. Next base: position 42,833,140 of record NC_051210.1, on the reverse strand, counting down.
TCAGATAGTTATCTCTTGGTTCAGGCCCCATCCAAACTTTGAGCAATAGCCTCTTTATTTCCTTATCTTTATTCTGCAATTTTTGAAAAAAAGCTCACTTTTGATATGAGAGAGAAAGTAAAGGGTACTTCTTTTGGTTGTGGATCTGTTATGTGTCCATGAAGTATAATCGACATCATTAAGTGCTAATGATAAGTGTAGATTATTATGTTTCATTAATATCTTGACCTTTCATATTCAGACTTGCTTACTCTGTTGTAAACCTAGAGATTTTTCCAATTACTTTGAAACTATTTTTCTTCCTTTTGTCTCTCTCAAGTCTACTGCATCTGTCACAGAAGGAAAACATAGGACTTTATAGGCAATCAGTGACAAGAGATGTGATTTCTTCTTATGGCATTCTCATGATAACACCTCAGAGGTATCAAAATGCTCTACTCTGTTTCTTTCTTGAATGTAAAGAATCTCAGCTTTTCCTAATAAAATAATTTTCTGTACATGGATTCATGCTCATCTGACTAGCCTGTTTTTCCCAACCCTATGATTAAAAGGCTTTTCTACCACATAGAATATGATAAAGCACATTTTCTTTGTATCATGCAACTAAATAGGAATTCCAAATACCAATGGAAATTAAATATATAGTACCTTTTTTTTACATTTGACTGCTGAAACATTACAGCCCAAAGTCCATAACGTTTCATCTTTATTTTCCTCAGTTATTTCATATGTAAAGGAAGTGCACTAGAATAAGAAACTATTCTTCCAATTATACATCATTTTGTCTCTAACAGCATCAAATTTCACCTGCCATAATGTTGCCTATTAACCTATTAGAGACATCTCTTATCTTTGGTGTCCTAAATCATTAACTGTCATCTGCATTCTTCTTATCTGTTGTTTTTCTTTTACTTGTCATAGCCATGTTGAGATACCAGTCTAAGAAAAGGAAAGGATTGCAAAGATTTGAAAATAAAGGTCATTTATATGTTTAGAGACGTGCCATGCTGTTTAGCGCTTTCTTTAGAAAAGCTCAGAAAGTCTCATTTCTTGAGACATCCAGTTTCTCAAAAGGGTCTTCCAGAGCCTTTGGTTTAAGCTTCCAGATAGCAATGCAGCACAAGAGAAGTGCAAGAGTAAAAAGAAGATTAATCTCTATGTGTGTGCTAAATGCTGAGAGCACTGCAGGTTACGTCTGGTAAAAGTCCACAGTGACAGAGCTGGGGAGAACAGATCACCAAACTGACATAAAGATGCTGAGCTTTGCTCTTTGAATCCTGCAGGTTAATCCTATTGGTTAGACACTGGAGGACCATAAAAACATCAAACATCAAAAGTGTCTCATTTGTGCTACCAGGTCTTCAGTTTTAACCTTGCTACCATGTTTTTGTTACTTTACTTGCCAAGGTCAGACTCTAGTTCCTCAAGCATGACCTGGAGCAGATTTCAGTGCACTTGCCAGCACTAATTTTTCCCCCTCTTTTACCTATGTTTTTCAAACATTCTGTCTAGTGATCTTAAAGAAGCCAGTAGGAGGGAAAAAAGAAAATTGTTCCCAGCTGTTTTTTAAAAATAGTATGTCCACTTCTGTAGTGCAGTAAGGGCAGATTTCCTTATGCAATTTGTTGAACAAAGCAATAGGTGATGGGCTGAAGATATTAAAATTCCAGCTATAAATTAATTTATAAAGTGAATTTAGTTATCTTGAAAGCTATTAGACTGAATGCCCCAGAGAGTGAACTCATTGACTTATTCACAGAACTGCTGCAGTGAAATATGAAACAGTGCAAGCTTTCAGCATACTGTCCCACTAGCGTGCTCCAGGCCTGACCTGCTAGAATGACCTATGAGGGAAGAGATTAGTTCAGCCTTTATGTTCATTTAGAAGAGCACTCCTCTCACTTTAATCAATGGAAAAACCTCTGCTGAATTCATTGAAGGTTTGATCAGATCTTTGTCTTCTAGGCATGACACTGTGACCACTGAACAAACCACAGACACTAATGATCAGGCACCGATTTTTAAAATGCCTGTAGACACATGCAGAAAAGGGGGTAACCTGATCTTCAGCTCTGATCTTCATCCAAGTCTACAGGTTGCAAAGGATCGTTAATTATCTGAGTGTTCTAGATCTCGTATATCTTTTTTCTAAATCTTGAGTTCATGATACAATTAACATGTACCTTCATTGTAAAATAAGATGCTTTGCTATCTCTTTACTGCTGAAAGAACAGGAAGGACTCTTGAATCAGTATGTTTGATTCTACCAACTTTGTGGATTTGGGAAAGCCACTTCGTTCCTTTTTTGCCCCATCCTCTTTCCCATCTTTATCCATATGTGAAATGGGGATAACAACAGCTACCAAATTTTTGGGTAAGAGTTACCATTGACACCCCAGGTGTCACATCTGATAACAAAACCGTATACTTGTGTAACAATAATATTTCTGTATGCTAAATGCACTAAGAGCTATCTGCTATGATAAAAATAAAAAAGACTGTGACCAAAATATTTTGCTGTAAATTTTGTTGCCAAGTGCAGTGATAGCTATTATATGCCACATATACCCACCAGTGAATTTTCAGCTTCCCTGACTCCTGCTGAATTTTCATTATAAGCACCAGACTGCAAGTTCCAAGTTGTTAAGCATGGTTATGGAAGAAATCTGGAGGTGGAAACCTTGTCAATCACTGACAACAGGGCCTTGCTCTGCTGATAACAAAATTGCTGCTGCTTTCTGAGAAAGATTTCTGTTAGCATTTGGGAAAGGCAAAAGGGTGACCTTTCTTTCCAAGAGCCAAAGACTCCAAGTCTCTGCTTCGATGTACACCTTTTGCTAGGATTTGATGGTATTTTTTATTTGTCACCTCCCACCACACCTGGCACTCAAGAACTTTTGAAATACTTGGAAATATAAAAGGGTGAACTGAAAGTTTCCTATACCTCTGTTTTTCTGCTTCTGTACCCTTTCACTCCTACTTTAATTACTCAGTCATTATTTGTCTGTGGCTCTTCCTACTTTTATCTTGGATTTTAATTACTCTTCTCTTACAGAAATTCATTATTATTGACGCTTTCCTTCTGCTGAACATAGAGTAGCACACCCTGAACTTGAGGTTATATGTGGGTAGTCTGCCACTTAGTTTAGTGGCAGGCCCTGGATATAAATTCCTATTGAACATTGGATTCATTACTGTTGAAACTGAGAAAGCTAATTAAAGGCATTTCTTTTACTAACTCAAACTATAACTCTGACTAGCCTAAGATCAGTTCAAAGTCAGATTTTCAGTCCTAACTGCTGATCTGACATTCATGTAAAGCTTCCACTGGTGTGCTTTCAGACCGTTAAGACAAATTCATAAGCTGTAATTGAAGGTTCAGACACACAGGAAGCATAGAGGCATCCAAAATTATAATGAATATAATGGAACTGGAGGAGACAGAAACATCTTGTCCATTCAGCTACTGTCTTGTAAACATTGTAAGATTAAAGTCTCCATGCTGGGCAAGCAGGGATACTTAAAATTTGAGTCCATAAAAAACACATTAGACCTGAGAAAAGGTTTGCAGCTCTGAAATTTTGCCAAACTGCTAAAAGCTGAAGCATCAAGATAGAGGAACACACAGAACACCCACAGAAATCAGTGAGAGACTTTCCACACATTTCAGTCAGCAACAGATCAAGCCATCGATAAAGTTTCAGAAGTATTAGTATGACTTTTTCCAGTCTCACAAGTAATACATTCAAATGCACAACCACACCTCAGTGTGAATTAACAGGAGTGGAAAATACTGAATTTTCATATAGCATACATTCTTGTCATTGGAATGCACATACCAAAAAACCCCATAGATAGATGAATAAAAACTTTATTCTTCTGAAGTAAGAAGGTGAAATTATTCTAATCATTGACTTTTATCCCCTTATTCACATCATTGAAAACAAAAGAAGCCTTTAATAATACAAAAGGATCTCAAGTAAACATATTTACATTTAAAATATGCATTATAACCAAACATCACCAAGTGTAAAGCACTTCACAAGTGTATAAATGTGATGTGTAGAGCACTTCATAAACATGTAAGAAGATGACCCTGATTCAAAAATGTTACAGTCTAATTAGACAGTACATACATAAGAGAGTGGGAGGGGACAGACTGACTTGATGAAAACATTGAAAAGAAAGGTAAAAGTTAAGCACACATCCTGTTAGCCCCATGACTCATAAGCACCTTATGTATATAGACATGCATCTATTCATTGGATGAGGAGGCCAACATTTATCCTCTTTTCTCAAGCTGTGTGTCTTCACCAGTCATTCAAAAAGAAGAGTGTGAAGGATTGTCAGACTTCAGGAAGTGGGATGAAGACAAATGGGGCCATATGGAAGAAATTGTGAGAACATAGGGGGAGAAGCACATTGAGAAAAGCTTGCAAGTCTTGTCTTGGGTTGAACAAATTGAGGGTAGAAAAGCAGGTGAAAGTACGAAAGTAAACAGGTGGGCAGAATTATATTATATAAGACCTTGAAGTGAAATCCTGATCTTTCAATCCAGGTAGCAAAGGAAACGTCATTTTGTGCTGTATCTAGTAATCCAGGCAGCTCCCCAGCAGCCCTTCTTCTAAGTCACTGAGTAACAGACCACTGCATCAAAACTTCTCTGGAAACTTCTTTCCTTAAGTGTATCTTCTCCATCAGTTACCAAAATGTGAGTCTACAGTTACAACTTCAAAATTGCATGTGGTATTCATGCTTATAGCCTCTATGGATTGGTAGGCTAGGAAATGTTACTGGAAGTTGCTGGGCCATGGAAGTGAAGAACAAGAATTTCAAACACAAATGTGGCATGGCATCAATTTTATACAACAAGGGAGAAACACAGCAAACACCGTTGGCATGTTAGAGAAATTAATTAATAATTAATAGCTTATAAATGTGTTAGCAGCCTTTTACAATGACACAGAGTTGTAGGAACAGCACTTTATAACCAAAAGATCACTAACAGCTTCTAAATATGTTGGTTATCACAGTGAAAAAAACAGGATTGTTTTTAAAAAATGTCAATAATTAGATCTTAGTTTATGACTGTCACAGAAACAGCTTGCAAATGACTAAAAACAGTATTCCAAAGCAAACTTCCACTTGCTGGCTGTTGCTGTTGTTACCAAAGCATGATCTAAGGCCAGGATGCAAAGATCAGAATTAACATGTGCAACACAGTTACATAGCAATGTAAAAAAAACAACAAAAAGCACAGGAAGTCATTCATGTTTGAATATGTATGTTTATTTGCTCCTCTTAGGTTTTTGACTCAAGAAGAATGAAAAATGCTAGTTCTTACACAAAGCAAAAATACCAGCTGTTCATAATATTTTACACAGAAAAGAATATTTAAACATGAGATAAGCTTCAGGCATAATTCAGCCTAAGCAAATTGTTCCTCTGTAGGGAAAAAAAGATTGAAAGTACAAAACACACTAAAGAAATAAGCAAATTTTGTGCTCTTGTCCACATAGGCAGAATTAATTTGCTTTCAGTAGTATGATGATATAAAGCTGACCAGGACATGTCAAATTAAAATAGAATCATAGAATTATAAAATAATTTAGGTTAGAAAAGACCTTTGAGATCATCAGGTCCAACCTTTAAACCCAGGACTACCAAGCCCACCACTAAATGATGTCCCTAAGTGCCACATCTACATGTCTATTAAATACCTCCAGGTATAGTGACTCCTGCACCTCCCTGGGCAGCCTGTTCCAATGCTTGGCCACCCTTACAGTGAAAAAAAAATTCCTAATATCTAATCTAAACCTCCCCTGGCATAACTTGAGGCTGTTTCCTCTTGTCTTATCGCTTGTTACTTAGAAGAAGAGACCTACCCCCACTTGCTGCAGCCTCCTTTCAAATAGTTGTAAGATCCCCCCCGGTCTCTTCTTGAAACTAACCAACCCGAGTTCCCTGGCCACACTATTTCCTAATTCCATTTACCACCACTCTTTGGGCTTGGCCATATAGCCCGTTTTTAATCCAGCGTAGACTACACCTCTCCAAGCCATGAGGAGCCAGTTTCTCCAGGAGAATGCTGTGGGAGATGGTGTCAAAGGCTTTACCAACATCCAGGTAGACAACATCCACAGACTTTCCCTCATCCACTAGATGGGTCATCTTGTTGTAGAAGGAGATTAGGTTTATCAAGCAAGACCTGCCTTTCATAAACCCGTGCTGGCTGGGCTTGATCTCCCAGACGTCCTGTATGTGCCATGTGATGGCATCAACCATGATCTGCTCCAGAACCTTCCCTGGCACCAGGCTGACAGCCTGTAGTTCCCTGGATTCTCTTTCCTCTTGCCCTTCTTGTAGATAAGCATCACAATGCCTAACCTCCAGTCTTCTGGGACCTCCCCAGTTTGCCAGAACTGTTAATAAATGAGAATGACTCCGCAAGCTCTTCCACCAGCTCCCTCAGTACCCTTTGGTGGATCCCATCCAGTCCCATAGACCTGTGTATATTAAAGTGGAGTAGCAGGTCACTAACTGTTTCCTCCTGGACTGTCAGGACCACATTCTGCTCTTCCTTATCACTGTCTTACAGTCCAAGGAGCTGAGTACCCAGAGAGAAGCTGGTCTTGCTATTAAAGACTGAGGCAAAGCAAGCATTAGGTACCTCAGCCTTTTCCTCATCCTTTGTGTCAATGTTACCCACCTCACCACCTACATCCAATAAAGGATGCAGATTACCCTTGGCCCTTCCTATTTCTAATGTATTAAAAAATGTTTTTTCTTAACTTTAACGGCAGTGAACGGCCTGAGTTCTGTCACGGCTTTCACCTTTTGTAATCTTAGCCCAGCATAATCTCATGACATTCTTACAGTTCTGCAGAGTTGCCTGCCCCTTCTTCCAAAGCTCACAAACTCTCCTTTTTTCCCCTGAGTTCCACCCAAATCTCTCTTTTCAGCCAGGCTGGTCTTCTCCCCACCTAGCTTGTCTTTTGGCAGATGGGGACAGCCTGTTCCTGTGCCTTTAAGATGTCCTTCTTGAATAATGTGAAGCCTTCCTGAACCCCTTGGCCCTTCAGGACTGCCTCTCAAGAAACTCTGTCAGCCAGGCTCCTCAACAAGCCAAAGTCAGTCTTCTGAAAGTCCAAGGCAATGGTTCTACATCCTCCGACCACCACATCATCCACCAGTCCTTCCCTGTTTGCCAACAGCAGGTCCAGTGGGGCATCTCCCCCGGGTGGCTCCCTCACCAGCTGGGTCAGGAAGCTGTCCTTCCCACACTCCAGGAACCTCCTAGACTGTTTCCTCTCTGCTGTGTTGTATTGCCAGCAGACATCTGGCAGGTTGAAGCCCTGCATGAAAACAACAGCTAATGATCTTGAGACTTCTTCCAACTGCTTGTAGAATGTTTCACTTGCCTTTTTATCCTGGTTGGGTGGTCAATAACGGAGTCCCAACAGAATATCTGCTTTGTTGGTCCTCCCCCTGATTCTTACCCATAAACACGCAACCAGACTGTCACCATCATTAAGCTCTAGGCAGCTGAAATATGCCCTGACATACAGAACTACCCACTGCCTCTCCTTCCTTGCCTATCCCTTCTGAAGAGTTTGTAGCCATCCATTGCAGCACTCCAGTTGTGCAAGTCATACTGCCATGTTTCTGTGGTGGAGATCATGTCATAGTCTTCCTGCTGCATGATGGCTTCAGTAGTTACTGAAGCCGTAGTTTAGTATGCTACTTCTGTTGAGACTGCATTGACTTTGACAGTATAGACCCTATGCTATACAGAAAATCATATTATACGATATATGCATCATAAAATATCTTGATCTTCAAAATCAGAAGGCTTTTACTAGCAGAAAAATAAGCAGATTCCTATAAAACTCCACTCTCACTTTCTGCTAATTATGTTCAATATGCATTATATTCCCCTTGTACACAAAAATAAGAATATTAAATGTGCTGAAATTCTGATTACTGGCAGCGTTGTTTAATTTGAAGTACGTATCACTATACTGAAAACTATGAATATAACTGGTTATAGGAAAGCGTGGACATGGGAGAATGTAAATGTGTGGGTATGGGAGAAAAACAGCTCTAGCACAACTTATGTACTTCCAATGAGAGAGGCACATATCCAGGAACTGTAAAACAACATGCTGAAAAAAAATCTCAATGTATTTGTCAGTTCATATACCCATTCCTTGACTTTACACCTGCTTTCTTCATATTCACAGTGTTCTTTAAACACAAGTTTTAGCATAGGAGCTAAGAAGCTGACTGTTGATTTAAAGACTGATGTCATGAACTCTAGCCCTAGTTTATATGAATGCAGTAGGACTGATCTTCTACATGCAAATTCAGGAAAATGCTTCATTATATAGACACACTGTGATAAGGCATGGACCAGTCAGAAGTAAAAACTTGGTCCTGAGCTGCAGCAGTAATTTCAGCTAAATGAAGTAAAAAGACTCAGAATTATGTACAGAACAAGCATTTGTTCACTTTTAAAAAAGGAAAAACATATTAAGAAATGTAGAAGTGGATTTTACTAACTACAGTGAAGACCAGTACAGACAGACTGGCATGCATCAACTTCAACATACTTTATTTCTCTTTTAAATACCTCATGAAAACTAAGGCTGTTCTCTGTGTGCAAACTGGCCTCATCTGGCCTCATCATGCTAGCCCAAAGCTTCTTCTGCAGCACTTTTACCTTTCTGCTTGCAGGCAATGACATTTCTGTTATAGTCTAGCCTCATGCTCCCATACATACACATAGACTTGCACACATCCAATACTGTAATTTCGTCATAGATGTCATCTACCTTCATCTGGCAATTTTAGTTTAAATAGAAAATCAGTAACTGTGGTGACGCAACTCGAGGCGGACTGAAAAGAAACATTATGTCTGTGTGGCTGGGTTTAGACAAAATGGCCTTTATTGTTTATACAAACTATTTATATATCTTAAACAGTGCAGGTTTTTGTGTCCTTCTTGCTTGCTATTTGCTGTTGCTGTAGGTGCCCATATGCTGCGGTTCTAAGTTCCAGTTCTTCACACCCTGTTTACATACCTGACAATTTGTGGCTGTCTTAAAGGTACACAGCTAAGTCTTTGAAGTCAAATAACTTGTCTGCAGACCCGCTGCAGACCCCCAAAATTCCCCCTCTTTGTTTTTTGAACAGCGAGTACCAGGTTTGTCATGTTCTGCAGGGCCCTTGCAAACATGACGGCAACCAAGGCAATAGCAAACAAACAATACTGCCAATTGAGTGAATTGATGCCAAAATGGCTGACATTTTCTCAGATTTTGGTAACATGTTGCTGCAATGGGGCGCCTAAAATCCATGCAGCACATACCATCAAAATCCTCACAGCCACGTTCTTGAGCCAACAACAAAAAGCCAAGAGTTGCTCTCTTTTGTATATAATGGTGGCAAATTTGACTCACATTCTCAACTGCCTAACAAACAAGGTATCAACATTTAAAGTGCAAACAATATTGACTTCTTTTGGGTTAACATTATACAGAGGTAATCAATTATTGAAAATATCAAGACTTTCAGTAAGATTCTTCATTCCCCGCATACATTCACTTTTTTGCAACAATGTTTGCAAGTCAGTTTCAAGGAAGGGCACACCAAACAAGGACTGGTTCAGTAAGGACACAACAAACACACATTAGTTGTTGGGTTGACTGCCGGCAGCAGCGCTCCCACCATCCGGCACACTAAGCTCAGGCCGCACACAGCAAGCAGGTGTCCATTGCGGACCTTCATCGGTAGAAACACAAGCATAACCTCTCCCCCAGGTTAACAATTCATGCGGTCCCGACCAATGCCCGGTACATGAGGGTCTTTCATGCGTACTAAGACACCTTCATGATTTCTCTAAATGAGCCTCTTGGGTCATTCCATTCATTCCCCCTTTTTTTTTGGGGGTTTTTTTTTTTTTTTTTTTGTTTGGTTGGTTGTTTTTTTTTTTTGTTGGTTTTTTTTTGTTTTTTTGTGTTTGTTTGTTTGGGTTTTTTTAAGTTAGTGCCACTTTATTAATAGACTCACACCAATGTCTACCCCCAGCTAAAAATGCACACGCTACGCAGACTTTGTTATTTAAAAGGTGATAGGTTAAAACTATTCATTCACGCTTCCATCTTACCCTAGTTTCTACTCTTACTCCCTTAAAGTTATTTAACTCTTTACTGCAGGATCTCAGCTGCACATCATTCAAAGCAAGGCCAAAACTGCACATTATCAATGTCAAAACAACACACTGTCTCTGTTCCGTACAATTCTACAATTTCTTTTTTTTTTTTTTTTTTTTTTTTTTTTGCAGCAAAATACATTTCAACCACTGTAATACAGTAGATTATAGACAGCTTTTCCATGTGACAGAACACAGTCACCCTGTACTGCGAAACAGTTTTTTGCAAGTCCTGCACTACTTTCCAAGCAAATGGTGTGTGAATGTGAGGATTACCAGCAGCCGCATCTCCCAATACAACAGGATATGCCTGCAGTGCATCGGTGGAAGGTGTAGGAAGATCAAGGAGTGGTCTGCCTATCAGTTCTACTAAATTCCAGTTTCCGCCTTTTAATGCCCCATCTCTTACAGCCTGCCAAAATTGGCAAGGGTTGCGTGTCATTACTGTACCACTGGAAACTGGATTTTTACCACCTCCAACTTCTTCATTGCCTGTGACTGATAATGTTGTTGTAGCTGGACCCGAATCCAGGTTTTCGGCATTTCTACCCTGCGCAGGCAGGGCCAGAGCTGAGGGGGCGGGCGGGACGCGTGTCACCGAGGGTGCGGGTGGAGCGGGGCGGCGCCGAGGGGGGAAGGCGTGTGGGCTGGGGGGAGTCAGGGGGGCTGGGATCGGTCCACCGAGGCTTCTGCTTGTCGTCCTCGGAATTGGAATTGGTATCAAGTATAAGTCGATGGAGTTGGAGAGATTTAGGGGAATTAGGGCATTGGGGAGTGGCATCTGGTAAGGGACATAGACTCTCCCCCTCCCCCACCCCCTCATCCTCTTGTCTGTATTCCAGAGGGGGATACAGGGGAGGTTTGAACGATGTACCCTCGTTCGCATTTTGCTGACTTTTTAAGCTCCCACTCGCGTCTTGCGGACTCTGCAAGTCTCCATTCGCATTTTGCTGATTTTGCAAGCCCCCATTTGCATCTTGAGGATTTTTGAAGCCCCCTACAACATGTCTAAGCAGTCCCCATGTAGACAAAAGCCCCGGCGCCTTTTTGTCCCCTTTCTCCAGAGCTTCTGACAGTGTTGATCCTAAATTGTCCCAGGTCCACACACCAAGAGCAGTCGCAGGGGATGTTTCCACTCCATGTGTTTTGGCCCACAATAACATACCAATTAAACGAAGCCCATCTAAAGTAATTCCACGCTTCTCTAATACTAATTTCCACATTGATAGCAGCATGGTATCTTCTTTAGATAACTTACTCCCCATGTTGTCCCTGGTGGCTCACCTTACCGGTGTCACGTTCTCCCAGGATCTCGCAGCCGCTCACTGCGCTACTCTGCTTCACCAGGCTCCGCCTCCCCAGCAACCCGCTGGTCAGTCTCAGGATCGGCTCCTGACAACCCTTACCGGGGTCAGATCGACACAGTCTCAGAATCTCTTTTTGATACCCTTTACTGGGATCATATAGGCACGTCGGGGTCACCAAATGTGGTGATGCAAGTCGAGGCAGACTGAAAAGAAACACTATGTCTGCGTGGCTGGGTTTGGACAAAATGGCCTTTATTGTTTATACAAACTGTTTATATATCTTAGACAGTGCAGGTGTTAGACCCTGATAGGTTTTTGTGTCCTTCCTCTTCCTTGCTATTTGCTGTTGCTGTAGGTGCCCGTATGCTGTGGTTCTAAGTTCCAGTTCTTCACACCCTGTTTACATACCTGACAATTTGTGGCTGTCTTAAAGGTACACGGCTAAGTCTTTGAAGTCAACTAACTTGTCTGCAGACCCGCTGCAGACCCCAACAAGTAACATATAAGTAGTTGCCTAGTCAACAAAGTTGCATAGACTTAATCAAAGATAAAAAGTAAACCAGGTTATACAAGAGCTCTACATACAATTAGAGCTACTAATTTGTAGGTAGCACACTAAAAATTGTACACTGAACTTTGTGCATTGAACTTTGAATAAGCATTATCAAGACTACACAAGGTTAAGTGATTGGGGGGAAACTGTGTGGCACAAGACACCATAACAAGCAATAAAACTCTGCAGATTATGACCAATTAAACAAGCACAAAGGAGTCAGACCAAGGTTAGGTGTTACTTATTATGGCCAAAATGAGCCATGAAACATAAACCATTGCAATTATATCTCAAGATGTTAAGGTAATTGTGTCAGCACTTGCATAAAGACTGGGGAAATGGCAATATAAAATTGCAAAAGGAAAAGCAAGACAAAAGAGATCAAAGTGCTAGGTGATGTGCTGGAGAAGGTGGGGCTGTCAAAATGAACAATGATAATAACTGTACTAGAGTGCATTGTATTTACTAGTATAGTAATTCTTCTAACATCCTATCCATTACTCAAGCTAAGTCCACTTGCAGTGCCAGTACACGGCACACAGTTGTACATTTTTTTAGGTCATGTGTGTTTCACCAACTCACATTTCCTTGAAATAATAGGTATACAATTTTCATTCCTAGCAGTAGTTGCAAATGAATCTAGTAGAAAGGAGAGCATCAAACCTTTTCCAAATAACAGACAATCATGTAAGGACAAGGAGCCTGACTGTTAAGAAGAGTTTAAATGAGAGAGGTTAAACTTCAGTGTCATGGAAAATGCCATGTCTGCAATGAAATGTTTATTTTAATTGCATAATATGCTAATATTCCACCTAATCAGCACAATGGCAACTCTTGGTTTCAAACAACTTTAGTGGACAACTGAGAGCTAACAGAGGATCTATAGACCATCCCTGCATTATTTTGCAAACTTAAGTGGGTTTTCTAATTAATAAACTACCTCTACAAAGGGGTTTGAATGCAACAGGGGACTTAACAAGCCAAGTACATTCTTTATCCAGCATGTAGCTTTCAGAAAACTAATGAATTACATTGCTTTTGCTGTAACACTGCAAGAAGGAAACCTTAAAGTTGGTTTCTTACTAATATTGTAAACATGGTGTGGGTGAAATTAAGAGTCTTCTTAATATTTATTTATAAAATCCATAAAATTATTTTAACTATAAGATATTTCAAGATACACTTAACAGAAAAATCTGTCCTATTTTATAAAGCATGTGATTAGGAGCAGAATGGAGTATGGTAGGGACATAGAAGTTAACTCTTTTTAAAAGCTGTATACCCTGTCTTGTGCTAATGTTCCTACTATTTACTCATCCACCATTAATACAAAGTAATATTTGCTAAACTGCCTAAATTACTTGAACAATTGAAGGAGACGGGGAGTTAACCTGAATGTCATCTTCAAAACCCCTGAAATGTATATGACACAGCACTGCCTGTGCCAAAATCAACCCCATTATGTTTCTAATTTCTCAACTGAGGTATTCCATATCTCTGCATGAGAAGTGGAGCTTTTCTCTGACTCTGCATACAAATTTGATAACTCTTCTGGAGCTGCCTCAATTTGAAGGGTGTACAGATCAAAGAGAAGTATAGAGAAGAAAGGAAAAGCCTGCACACAGGAATAAAATATTTCTGGGTTGACAGCATGAGAATTTTTACACTATGCAGATGAGATGGCATTCAGACAAATTATGAGTGCACCACAAAAAGACATGGTGTAAGGAAAACTGTTTTGAGTGCTTTTAGTAAGTGGAAGATATTTCTGTCCAGGAATTACACAGGATTTTACCTAACTCGTATCTGACTAAACAAGATTACAAGTCAGATATAGGCTCTCTAGCACATTTGGAGATGTAATTTTGTACAAAAAATATCTCCAAAGCCACCTCTCTTAAAAAACTGGAAAGTGTTTAAATACATTAGAACACTTGCATGCTTTTGGCTTTAATGACTGCAGATGCTGAAAAAAGCACTGTGGTTGAATATTTTCAAGATATCAATGAAGTAACAGGCTTTCATAACATTATGAAGGAAATTACAGGATTGATGAATATCTTCTTCACATGGGAAAACCAGCAAAATTATACATGTATTTTCTCATAAAGTGGTAAAGAAATAAAAATACAAAAATATCTGCATTTTTGTTCCCATTGTTGGCTGACAGCACTGCAATGGATCCACTGTACTTTGCAGCATGGAGGATGTTTTTTCCTGAGCCAAAACAGGCAGAGTAAAATGCAGAAGGCTACAGGACAGAAACTGAAAGTTCTATAAAACAGGCAGACAAATAAGCAGCTGGTCAAACTAATTTTTCACCTTAAGTCCATGATGTCAGACCACTGGGAGGAACTGATTTTTGTCTGCTCCACCATAAAAAACCCTCAACTTCTCTAAGGTATTGGAGTTTTCAAAAAAGTAGGGAAAACCTTTGATGTAGCAAGGACAGGTAGATCCTAAATTAGACAGCATACATCAACCAAATCCAGCAATCAAATATTCAAAATGGAAAAGATTTCTCAGGGCTTAAACAAGAAGTAATGGATTTCCCCGAGTAAGAATTTCTTGAAATACTACATTCACCAGGACTTATCTTAAGATACAAACAGAAAAAAAAATAAGAGAGAGAAAAAATCTGAAGCCAAACCAAGTATCAATGCAAGAGTGCAAAGGAAAAGTGTATCAAATATCATTTACTCTACAAGGTTTCATTGCCAAAGCATACTTGAAAATAATTTCCAAATCTGAGATTGTTTTGTTCAATTTTTCAAAAATATCTCTCAAAACAACACTTTTCCTACCTTTGTTTTCAGAGTGAAAAGCACTTTTCAAAACACTGTAAGGTTTAGCATGCTGGCACCCTCTTGATTAATGCTGTGAAGGCGTTGTTAGAACACTCTCCACCACTAACATTTAAAGCCCAGAACGTACTTACACTGACTATGCATCAATAAATACTCCATGCCAAGGAAAAATCCTCCTTCAAACTAAGTTAAAAGTGGATTTAGAAAACTGTATTCACCCCTTCAGGATAGTCCTCTGCAGAAGTCTGTGAAGATCAGATTCAGGATCAATACAAACCCACGGTTTGGGAACAGTGCTTTGGAAACTTCTAAATCTTTTGGTGAGTCATTATTATTAAAATAGTTTGACAGAAAAGTTGCAGTTTAACTTGATGTGACAAATTAAATTCCTAGCAGTGGTATCAATTGAGTTCAAACATAGTGCACAGCCTATTGTATGTCTACCTGACTATGTATAGAATATAGCTAAGGAAAACTCTGAGAATTCAGGTTTCTGATTGCAGGGCATTAATCAAGTTCAAACATGTACTGTTAGCAACATAACAAATATTTGGATCCCACTTTCCAAGTATTTCCCACTCACCTGGATCTCAGGATTGAAAGAACAGCACTCCAAAATTATGTCAACTTAGTATCTATAATATGATTTAGATAAACTTAGATTTTACTTCCCTAATCTTCTAATATTGTTTCACTCCAGATGAAGGTGACCTCCGTCTCTTCACTTAGCTGTAGATAGTGATCTAACTGCTGAAGTGGAAGTACCAGAGGTTCTTAACATATAGCAGTTGGACACAGGCTATTTCCATGAGAGGCTGTACATTTATCTAAGAAGAAATGACAGAAAATAGGATGTGCTGAAAATTTTTTTAAAGATACATAACAGAAGTAGAAGAAATAATAACAACAGAAGATGACATGCATCAAGGAATGAACAAAAGATACGGAAATATTTGACACCTGAAGAAGTTGTATGACTCAGTATGGAAGGAGTGGCTAGAGGGTGTAATTACGATATGACAATTCGACTTCCAAGAAAACTGCGCAATAATGCAAACTACCTGCTTCTGTTCTGAAAACCTTTGAGATACTGAGCTATTCTGAGTGCCTTGTAACATTGGCCTCATTTTGGCATACCCAACAGATCTCAAAACACCCTTCAAAAGGAAACTTCTACAATTTGAGGAACACTTTTTTTTTCCTTTTAAGACAATGAACACACAACTTGCAACAATCCCACTGCAAACTGCTAAAGTAACTGCAAGTGTCAGTCTGTACTGGACATCACATTGAGTTGATCAACTACCATCTATCTCTTGCAAAGTAGAATTTTTTTTGTCGTTTATCTTGACACAGTACACAGTAGTACTCAAAAGACTCCGTGGTTTGTACTTTGCCTAACAGCTGTTTAGTTTACAAGATCTATCTGGACAAAGCCCAAGACATCATCTCTGCAAAATAACCAAAGTTTAGGATCTCAAGGAAGATGAACAATTTTCCAAATTAATTTCAGAAGCTTAAAATATTTTATTTAAAATTTACATACATTTTCTCCAAACTAATATTTCTATTTGTCATTCGATTATATTCCTTTCCTGACAGTCTCACATTGGTTAAATTTATAATTAGAGAGTAAAAGTGTACAGTAAATTTATGTTTTATGTGGTTATTATTTGATGGTCTTCAGACTGACATCCACCTTTTTAATGAACAAAGGGTAATCTCAGTAATTTGCATCTCCTACTGATATTGATAGCACCATTTGGAACTACAGTAATTCCACATGTTTCTCATCAAAGACAAAAATTAATATTCAGCAGTTATTTCACAACTAATGGGATGTGTAAGAGTAAAGCATGCCATACTGCGATGCACATAAACTCCATGCCTCTTTTAAACACAGTCTGAGGGATAACACAATTACTTATGAAGTCAGCTTTGCTGTGAATTGATGTAGCCTTTGACTTAAAAATCAAACAAAAATCTATACATGTGTGCTTTTTATAAGCATGAATATGCAGACTATCCAGCTCTAAGGCATGGAAAACATCTATAGATAAATCGGAATGGAAAAACCCTACAATATTACTAGCAGTTAGCACACCCACAACATTAAAAATGCTACATGCGTATGCACCAAAAACAGATCAAACTTAAGGCAGCAGTACAGCTTACTCTTTCCCATACTCTGATTTTTCAGATTTTCACTTGGTAAATTTAATTTTCATTAACACATTTTCTCTATGAATTATTAAAAAAAGCTGTTTCATGGGTTTTATCTTGCATAGTTGTATTCAAACAGATGAAGGTTAAGGAAGGATTGGATGCATAAAGAGCTAATGACAAGTATAATAGCTTCACTGGTGCCATAAGTAATGGGACAGAATATGAATTACAGTATCTGGGCAAGAAAAGTTATTGGAATTTTTTTAAAAATATAAGCAAACAAACATTTCAAGGAAACACTGGATTGAGGAGACAGAAATACTCCAGGGTAGGGGCTAGGGGTTGTTTTGCTAATGACAAATTACCTTGTTCCTCTACACACTGACAGAATTTAAGAAATCCAGTGTAATTGGCAAAAAGCTGTCATTTCAGACTCAAAAGAATGCTAAATGCCATTGTTTCACACTAGAGGTCACCCCCGGTAAGAAAATATAATTGTAACATTTTTTATTTTCCGCCTGTAGCTGGTACAATATTGAAAGACTGTTGTAAAGAGGAAGATTTTTTTTTTTTTTGAGGCTGTTATGCTAAACATCATTTCAGTCAAGCAAATGGAAACTTCATTAAACAGCATTCACTTTTCACTGTCATACAGAACTTGTTAATTACTCAACATATTGAGACAGCTTTTCTTAAAGAAACCATATGCTTGATCTTAGGGATTGTCTGTAAATAAACAATATATTAACATTTCAGCTAAATAAATGTTATTCCTATCATGACCTTTTTGTTTTTTTCTTTATTGATAAAGGTCAGCATTGATGGCTAGGTAAAGCAACATACATGTACACAAAATGTCTGACAATTACTTGCATTTGATTAAAAGACATAGAATCTGTATAATAATTAGAGTACACCTGAACTACTTCTATTCATAATTTCTTTTGAATTTTGACAAAATATATGTCTGTCACTGCAAGTATCAAGAAAAATGATTTAGGGACATTTGCAAAAGAGAGAACTGTATATTAGGTTGACGATAAGATCAAGCTTTCTAACTAGGATTTCAAAAATTAATGATAAAAAACAGATATAGAGATATAGGTTATAAATGTTGTATTTATTTATTTGTGTCCATACAAACGGAAGTTTGTAGTGAACATAATTAAGAACCATTTTTAGCTGTTCCATTGTTCTATAAAAATGCCAAGTATTCATCGATAAAAACATAAATCATTTACTTACCAGAGTTTAAAACAGTTTTAAACATTTACCACTTATCAGTATTTACTTCATTCCTCCCATTTTTTCAGCAAGGCAATCTTATTCACAGGAGAGATATAGCTAAGATTTATGCCAAAAATCTGACGGCAGTAAATTAAAAGGAACTGACAGGATCAGGTCACTTCACTGGGTTTTGGTTACTGTTTTCTGAATAGTTAAAAACGATATATATGCCAAAGCACCTTGGATAGTAAGTGAACTATAATAGCTACCATTTCCCTGAATACTCCAGAAAATTACCCATTTGGCTTGCCTGGATTTTCCTGCTTCATTCAGATAGGATGCTTATTACCCAAAACAGATGATGTATGTCACTTTTGAAATGCTGTGTGATAAAACATTGCATCACATAGCCACGCAGTTCTTTTCTAGAGATAGACGCCTACAGCAGGCTTTGGGGAAAAGGAAGGAAAAAGCAAACAACTCATTAGAAAACAATGTGCAGTAGTGTAAGGTACAGCCACTCTAGTAATGCACATAGAGTCATGGATAATCTTACATCTCTTAGCTCAGGTGTTCTTATAATGCCTGTAGACTCTTGGATGTCTTTAAGATACAGAAATTTCTATCATTTAGGTCTTTTTAATATGGAAAAAAATGATAACTTTTATTTTGCTTTTTAAAAGAGGAAGGACTATGGCAAAGTGATGTAAGTTCTCTTTGACAGAGTTTTCATTTCATTCCAGAAGAAATCGTTATATACGTTTAATGTGCTAGAGAACTGACAATTCTGTTTATCTTGTGGGAATTTGGGGGGAATAAAGTATTTGGAAAGGCATGTTTTTAGGCAAAATTCAGAACAACTCAAACCCAAGTTATGAAGTTTATAAGCCTGAGAGAGTTTATAGAAACAAACCCACAAGATGTTCCAGATTGTAGAGAAGAAAGAAACAAGTAGGTTAAACAAAGAATGTGCTAAAAATTGTATCCATTAATTATGTTACTTGACGTATTTAAAAAAATAGCTTAAAAGCCCATCATCTCAACTATGTAAGCTCTCTGGAGTGTGTACATCACTGTAACTCATGCTTTTTACTCAGTGGGGAGTTTACTGGGTATGTGTGTATGTGGTGTGTCTCTTTTAAGAGAGTTGTTGGGCTTTTTTGAAGCACGTTTAAGACTGACATAGGGACAAGTTTTAACTTTTTTTAAGCAAAAGATTAATTTTCATTTACACATAATATACTTACAACCTATAACACTTACAGTCAAAAGAACAGGTATCTGTGAAGGCAGAAAGGAGAATGAAGGCAGCTATTTGCAGGTAATAGAATTAAATATCATTTCTTATGAGAAGGATTTGAAAAAGCTGGGAAGATTTGGGAGGTGGGGGTAGAACTAACACCCCCCCCCAAAAAAAAATCATCCCAAGCAAATCCCAAGAAATGGGATTTTCCCTTGGGAAAAGTTGCTTCCAGAATTTAAATAATTCCATCTTTGTGCTTATCCTAATGTGACTTTAACTTCATGCAATACCATTTTCCAGCATCCACTAACATTGTATTAGATCTTTAAGTGACGCAACCGTGTTTGTAAGTAGCTAACAAGAGTTACTATCGCTATCTAGACTGAAAAGTCATTAGAATCTGACATAATAAATTAGCAGTTCAGACATGCCAGAATACAAAGGCACAAACTCAGCCATAAATAGTAAATATGTACCAGGAAAGTTGGTACTATCTCTATAACCGATTCAGTTCTGATTTGGAATGAACCTGATTCTGTCCCCTCTAAAACTGCTATAAAGGCTGCTTTTTGATTCCCAAAAATGTCTCACAAGACAACAGTTGTTAACATCACCACACACGTTTGCTGCTAAAGCCTATGCAACTTTGTGTATGATGAACATACAATATAAACATTTGAGCCAGAAGTGACTTTTAACTATTATCCCCTTATGAAATGTATAGCAAACTGCTACGCGTGAGGCTCGGTCTGTCATATGTCTGCAAAAGACTCAATCAGCTCACAGCATTTCAGCAAGAGTTACTTTAAAACAATTAACATATGCTTCTAGATGTCTCTCATTTTAAGGTCTAAGCAGAAACAAAGTAGTCAGCGAAACAGCATTAAATTCCTAGAAGTCTTATTTTTGTATCCAGTTATCTTCTGCATGTTTTCTTGGTTCTGACAAGAGGAAAGTACTTGATTTATGAAATTCTAGAATAATATTATTTCATCTGAAATCCAAATATTTTGATGGTTCTGATTGCCTGGAATGATATCCAAACCTTACAAAATGAAAAAGACTGCCTTTTTTGCCTCTATTTCTCTGCAAGAGCATAGGCATCTGCATAGTCTGTTTCATTTTAATGATTCAATCACCAATTCATGCTCTAGAAGCTACAATGCTACAGGAAACTGCATCCTTGCTCATGTGTCCTGTTACTCTTATGAGCCTGATAGGACTGCTCTGCCAGTGTACATGTCTTATTTCTGATACCAAGCTTCCCCCCCCAAGACCTAGTCACACGTTTCTACAAAAAGCTGAACTGGACAGTGCAGAAATCCTCTGGTAGCCGGTGGAAGTCCTAGTGTAGAGACACCTGAGCACTGTGTGACTCCAGGCAACAGCCTGAACTTGGAAATTCTGTCTATGCATAACCCGGTTTTACTGTCTTGAAGAACCATATTTATACATATAGATGTGTCTGTGTGTGTCTCTGTGTCTATGGAATGACTTCTTTGGCAGAAATCTCATTACAGCAAGGGAATTTCACAGACTGAATCAGTTCTTCCAGACGGTCTCTAGAAAAGGAATTTATGAGGAAGAGAAAAAGAAAAATAAGGTGGCAGAGAAACTCAAAGAGAGAAATAAAAATAAGCAGCTTTCACCTTCTTTCTGACATCAGGCAGCAGCTGAACAATGATGCCGGCTGTGGTGACAGGGAAGAAGAAAAGAGCAAGCAGAGAAGAGCAGGATGTCTCTGGTACAGCTGAGAGCATTTAAGACTTGAAAGGATAACAACCGAAATCTTGAAAAGTGCTCAGGAGTGCAGCTGTGATAGGGAATGAGAACTGTTAATGTTTTATTCTATAGAATTCACTTAACACACAAGTTGTTAAAAACAAAGTGAGTCCAGGAGAGGAATCTGGGGACAGATAGCCTAAACATGAGTTGGAAGAAGAAGGTAAGGTAAGAAAAGGAGGGAGCTGGGTTTGGTTGGAGTAAAGGTGGGGGGGGGGGGGAGGGGGTGCGGGGGAGAACAAAGAAAGTAACAGGCAAGAATTGCAGGGTGTCCTGGTTTCAGCTGGGATAGAGTTAATTTTCTTCTTGGTAGTTAGTACAGTGCTGTGTTTTGGCTCTGATGTGAGAACAATGTTGACAGCACACTGATGTTTTTAGTTGTTGCTGGATGATATTTATACTAAATCAAGGACTTTTTGGCTTCTTGTGCCCTGCCAGCAGGAGGGCTGGAGGGACATGGGAAATTGGGGGGGGGGGGGAGGCGGGGATATGGCCAGGACAGATGACCCAAACTAGCCAAAGAGGTATTCCATATCACATGACATCACGCCGAGTATATAAACTGGGGGAAGAAGGAAGGTGGGGACATTTGGCATTATGGTGTTTGTCTTCCCGAGTAACCATTATGCATGGTGAAGCCCAGCTTTCCTGGGGATCGCCGAACACCTGCCTGCCCATGGGAAGTGGTGAATGAATCCCTTGCTTTGCTTTGCTTGCGTGCCCAGCTTTGCTTTTCCTATTAAATTGTTCTTATCTCAACCCTTGAATTTTACATTCCTTTCCAATCCTCCTCCCCATCCTTCTGGGTAACAGGGGAGTGAGCAAGCAGCACCGTGGTACTTGGTTGCCTGCCGGGGTTAAACCATGACACAGGGAAAGCAAAGTTATCCAATTCTGATGTTTGTACAATAAATTCATCTTACTCCAAAGCAGAACCAGAACCAACCTTTATGCCTTTGTGAAGCAGAGAATATCTCAATTTTTCAGTTTCATCTGGAAGACTGCACAAAGTAGCAATCAGTTTTGTACTGCAGAAGAAATATTCATGAAGTTGATCCACAAGACTAGATGGAAGGAAGTGGACTTGATGTGGAATGGGTGGTCCTTAGGTTGTGAGCCTCCTGCACTTCCCCTTTGCCATAGGATATTACAACTCTAAAAACATGCTAACTAGTTTTTCTAATATTTTGCTGCCTTAAGTAAAAAATAGTTTTATTTTTGTGTAAAATTAGAAACCAACATACATGAACAGGACCATCTGCAGATTGACAAGCTTTTTACCATATACGTTGTCCATTGCTGAAAACTAATACGAATGCCTAAAGCTCCAGTCCGGTACTAAAACCCTGATCAGTGAGATCTAATATGTCTTACAAGACTGTCTATTAATGCACTGCAACTGCAAAAGCATATCTCTGCACAAAAACAGATTAGCTAAGCACAAGAAAGCAATCCAGATTCAGCTCAGTTTTCACTTGTTTGTAAGTGAAAACAATAATAGTAAACCAAAAAATGTGCTTTCAAAAGAAAACTTTACTTAAAAATGGCTGAAAAAGGAGATCTAAAGGGCTACATCCCAGATACTGTGACATACAATGCATCATGGTACTGCATGGGTTTCTAAAGTTCCCAAGACTAATTTTCATACACATTTATTTTTCAAACTATGGTACAGAATATAACACTGTGATAGCATTTGATTCAGGTTAGGTTAGTCAAAAAGATCGCAAGCCTCTCTACAACTGATTTAGTTTAGAAACATAAAAATAGCAACTTTTCTTTACAGTAGAAATGTATGAAACTGAATCAAAGTACCAGCAGCAAACCAACAGAACCCATGAATCATCAGAACCTGTAACCACCTGACTTCTCAGCTTTCTTTCTGTGTCATTAAACTTGCTGGTTGACAGAAATTTTATAAAATAACTACACTACAGAACAAGGATTTTTCTGTTGCTTCAATCCTACTTGATGGCTCAAAATATAAGCATTCATGAAAGGTGTTCTAGATATTCAAAACCAAGGAAATGTGTGTGTTGTATCTCAGTCCTCTGTCTCCTGGTTTCAGCTGGGATGGAATTAATTTTCTTCTGAGGAGCTAGCATGATGCTGTGTTTTGGCTTTGATGTGAGACTTCTTAGTTCCTCAGGCCTTGTTAGAGAAAAGGCTGGAGGGGCACAAGGAATTGGGAGGGGACACAGCCAGGTCAGCTAACCCAAACTGGCCAAAGTGGTATTCCATACCATGGGGCACCATGCCTGGTATATATACTGGGGGAATTGGCCGGGGTGGGCGGATCGTTGCTCAGGGACTGGCTGGGCATCGGTTGGTGGGTGGTGAGCAGTTGTGTTGTGCACCACGTGTTCCCTTCTTCCTTTCCTGCTTATTCTTTCCCTTCCCCTTCTCATTATAACTGTTCTTGTCATAATTGTTATTATTGTTCTTTCATTTTTATTCTCATTCAGTTATGTTCTTATCTCAGCCCTAGAGTTCTGACCAGCCAGGGTTAAACCATGGCACTCTGGAAGAGTAATCACCTACACCCTCACAGTAGATGCCATCAGGATTGTGTAAAAGAAGGAAAGCACAACAACAGTAGTTAAACACCCAAGTATTTGCTTTTGCAAGTTAAAGCACTGCAGAAGGTGCTTGACTGATTATTGCTGTGTTCTTGGATGGCATCAGTCTGATTTACAGCCAGAAGTCACATACCTTTGCATCATTTTAACTCAGGTAATGGCAAGCTGTGAAGCAGAGCAGGGTTGAGTAATTAGGAACAGGATTCTCTTGTTGGTTTTGCCACATGAGGTGTGTACGTTTGACTGTTCCTTAAACTGCATTTAAAACTGTACCTGAGACACAATGCTTAATCTCAGTGCACGTGTCCTGACCTTGGCCACATTTATTAGAAAACTGTTATTCTTGGGCTTATATATAATTCTATTGAAAATTACTGGGAAATCTATTTAATCCAGACATACAATTAAATATTCAATGTTTTATTTTATTCTTTTTACTTGTGCGTGTGCCTACAACTATTTTTCGGAGAACTCACTTTGTTTAATGGCCTGCCCTGACTAAAGAAACAAGAACATTGCAGAAATATGCCAGTAGATAAAAGATGTTTGGTAGAAACTCGGAAACAAGGATACATCCAGGGCTTGATGATATGCAGTTTAACCTCTGGTGTCCTTTTTAACTTTTGTTCTTTCCTTTGTTCTCTTCACAGCTCCAGCTATTTTTATCACTGCACTCACTGCCAAAAAGGTCTCTCCATTTAGAAACCAACATGCATCTATCTGACCCTGTTCCAGAGTCCTTCTTTTGACAAGGAACAAGAGCAAGCTGTTGGCTTGGTGTCAACAGCAGGCTTTAAAGTCATCAGCAATAAGAAGCAACAAAGAGATCTGAGCCCTCTTTGGATGGAAACCGGCTCATGTTTGCTGTGCCAGTTCAGCAACCTGAAGTCCAAACCAGCCTCAGGCTCAAGCCTTGCCCTTAATTAGATGTAGTAAATTTTACTCCAAAGCCAGGTGGCAGGACATTTTAGGATGTCTGAAATGAGTGATTAACAAAACACAAACTTTGGTTTATAGATTAGAAAAATACTTTAAATTAAGTACTGGGCTTCTGTTTAGTTGCTGCATTTGTTTGAACCAGTTCCTTCCCCTACACATAATATGAAGGGGAGCAAGAATTCCCCAAGAATATGGTCCAATTAAATTATTATACACTTTTTAACTCACAACAAGCAATATCTACATGTTAGTTTACAGTTAATGATAGGAATATATTTGATCCTTAAAAGAGTATTTAAAAATCAAAACTTTATATTAAGATTATTTTATTATTTATGTATGTGTGTAAATTTACAAATATCTTCTGATTTCTCTCCTACTATTCTTCTGTAGAAAGCTAATTATGATCATATTTGGTTTAACGTGGGAAAAAAACCTTTTTGAGACTCACTGAAAGGCAATAAATGTAAGCTCTTCAATGCACTGAAAAGCCACTTCTAAAAATGAGATAACCACATTTCAGCATCTTTGAAAGTTTTACTGAAAACACTTAAAGATACAATGTGCTATTCAGTTGCACCATAGATCCTCAAGGCAGCCTTTATTACTGTCACTTCACCATAGAATGGATTTAGGATAGGAAGGAGAGATGCCTTGGGATTCTCTCTGCAAAGCTCAACAGATTTAACAGACTGTTTGTTTAGAGAGACAGGAGCAGAGGCTAAAAGAATATATATATATATATATATATGTCTGTGATCGATCTTTTCAACTCCTTGACACTCGAAAAAGGATTGGAGTGTTTCAGGCAAAACTAGCTGGATAATCATCTGCCTGAAAGAGCAAACCAAGTGCATGTAAAAACCACCTACTTACATAATTAGTTTTGGTCGTTTCCCAGACTGTCAAAAATCATAAATCAGTAGGCTAGAAATTTTAAAGCTGACTTAAAAATCATGAAGTTTAAAAAAGAGTGAGGAGAAAGGAAGACAATGACACAACTTTTTATTACAGTTTTGGTTTGAGACTTCAGGATAGACCAAGGCCAAATTTCAAATTTTTTCTCTGTAACTAGGAGTAAAGAAACTTTTTCCTTGTTTCCTCATAC
Source organism: Falco rusticolus (assembly GCF_015220075.1). Taxonomy (NCBI): domain Eukaryota; kingdom Metazoa; phylum Chordata; class Aves; order Falconiformes; family Falconidae; genus Falco; species Falco rusticolus. Next base: position 42,807,216 of record NC_051210.1, on the reverse strand, counting down.
CCTCAGTGAAAGATGTACTTTCTATTTAATACCTGTTCTGAGAAACCACAGCCTGAGATAAACATTGAACTACTACCACTTTGTGACAAAACAGCAAGGACTGGCAACGCTCCAAAATCATCACTAGGAAGAAAGCATTCCCTTCCCTCATGAATAGAAGGCTTACAGATTTATTCAAAACAAACCAGACATAGGACTTTTATTTCTTCAGGTGTGCAGCTGCGCAAGTTCTGCTGCTCAGCTTCCTAGATTTGCAGGGAGACACAATTACTTGTGTGTTCATGAAGCCATGATGAAAGGTCCTTGCTTTAAACAGGGTAATTCAAATTCTGGCTACACAGTGTGGCCATCCAGTCATGGCTCACCAAGTCTAGACTTCAAAGCTCAAAGTCCATGAATCTTTTGATCAGACATCATTTAGATAACAGTTCCACCATGGAGAACACAACTGATCTTTGGCTCAAACTTTTCACCTATTTTCCAAAAATGGAAAATCCTCAGTTTGCAAGTTATCCCAGAAGCATATGATAACTTGAAATCACCAGTTATAAGTAAAATTTTAAAACACTGTAAAATTAAAGTTCTCTCATCTGCCTTTGCCAATAGCGCTGGTAGACTTGTGGCACAAACTACAAAAAGGTGTATTCTGGCTAATACTCTCTTTTTCTTCTGTTTGACCAAAGTCCAGCTCATATCCTATTTTTTTCCACTTCAATAAGAAGCCAATCCATCTTTGATTTTTGTACTGAAGCTGTCTCAGCTTATGCATGCACCAATGACTTAATTTTTTTCTCTGCAATGAAAACAAGTCCAAGCAGCCAACTCTCCTTCTTTTCATGAAACAAAGCATCTCTAATGCCTTTTCCAAGCAAAGCCTGAATATTTCTTTGGTCACTCAGTGCACAGTGGTCATGGGTCCTTGTCTGTCACAACAGTTTATGTTGGCTGCTTTTCTTTATGCTTCCCTCAGTCTGGAGAAAGATTTATAAAATTCAGATTCCAAGGTGTTTCTACTGTTCATGTTACTACAGTGAATAGCGAACACTTCATAATAAAAAAACAGACAGATTAGACAAAAGAGGACACAGCTGGCAATAATATTGACATGATTCTGGGCAGCAGGATGGGCAACATTTTAAGGACATTTTGTATTTCACCCACTATCTACCATTCAAAATTCAATTGCACTTAGATGGGATTTCCATGGGAATTAAGTGCCCAACTCCAGTTGAATATCAATATTATTTTGAGCCTCTAATTCCCACATTCTACTTTGAAGATCCTTGCCATAATCCATTTAGAGACCATATCTGTCCACCTACAACACACTTCCAGTTAACCATATGCTAATCACATATTTGTTATGCACGTTCAAGCTCACTTTGTCAAATAAGGACAAAAAGTAAATAATTAAAAAGCCTGTATGAGCAGAGAAGAAAAACAATTGATGAAATTTTACCCAAGCACAACACAGTTATACAAGGAAATGTACATTTCCATCTGTGAAATAAGCAAAAGTAGTGACACAAAAACTTAAGTTCTGACTTACGCAATGTCTCCTCCCTGATGTATTTCTGCAACATGTATTTCCACCACTAGAGAACTATAGCAAGTTGAAAAACTGCTAATTCCCTTCATTGCAGTTTGTTTAAAACACAGTACCACCTCTGACTTCACTAATTTCTCTTCAGGTACACCATCCTTTCAAAATCATCTCAGAGCAATGTCTCTTGAATCTCTATTATTTTTTTTCACATGATTATTTCTGTGTTATGCAAAAGATCTGCCAATAATAGGAGAAATCACCTCTGTGTAATGGGTCAGAAGTAGGCTATAGTTCAATTTAAGAATAATCCTTGGAGCATTTAACATCAGAATCAAAATATAATATCCCAAATTGTATTATGTGGGAAGGTTATATTTCTGACTTGGCTTTTCATGTCGGAAAACTGAAATCCAGTCATGGATGTCATAAAAATAATTTTATCAGCACTGAATTAGAAATAATTCTTACTTCTGATTTCCCAGCAAGTGTGAGACTGATGATACTGACAGAAAAAAGTATGTTTATTATCATTAATTATTTAATAATAATAGCAACAACAACAACAACTTATGATTTAGTCTTTTTACTTTCTTTAATAACAAAATTTCTCTCCCCCTAAAACCAACAATGAAAACAATTAAAACCAAGTGCATAAAATACTTGGTCTCTCTGTGTTTGCCCTCATCCCTCATCTACCTGTAGGAATATGACTCTTCTCCAGTGAATCATTTACTACAGTGTTTAGCACATGTTGGGACATGTTTTAGAGGCAGGTCTGCTCAAGGATTGTGTTTTGCTTCCTGACACAATTAATTGCATTATGAGTCAGAGTTCTAATGAAGATGAGGTTTTACATCTCAATGCAACTGTCCTGGGGAGACAGAGGAAATCTGGAGAGTCCTGCACTGTTTATCCGGCTTGCAAGGTAAAGACGTAAATGCTCAGAAATTACAGGACACTTTGGTGAGCCTGTTACAGTGATTTTTTTTGTCTCAGGTGAACCTCAGAAGTCCCTGAAGGCTGAATATTGAGGAACTTGTTAAAAGCTAAGGAGGAAGGAAAGCAGACAGACTAGATAAAAAGAAAGTATCAGAGTACATTAAAGAGAGCAAGTATATAAAATGCTTGCAGTTGCTTGCCTGCAATTCCAACTAATATATGCCACATTTAAAACTACTGCAAAGCATGCCCACAGTTTGTAATATGGATAGTGGAGCATCACATCTAGCAGTACAAATGTTATTTAAATTTTGTTTATATTATCTAAGTTTGGCTAGAAATTTTCGAAGGACCAACATAAGATTGCCAGTACCTCCAGCTTTTGATTAAAATAGATACATATGAGGGATGCATTCTCTCACTGTGTAAGGTACTTCCTTTGCTCTTTTACCAAATGAAATATGTATTAATGTCCTGAGAGACTTACAGTAAGTTTAGGAAATGCTGAAAAAGTGCAATGAATAATTATTAGAACAGAGAACAACTATTGTGTTCCTATAATAAAATTAGTTTTCACTTTTCAATCACCAGACACCCTTAAATCCTGACGAAAATTAATACAGTAAGACACCAGTATGCAAATAACAAGTTTCTAAATGTCTCCTGGATCAGTGAGACTTAGCTTCCACAGACAGATCTGCTCAGATTCAATCATTCATTCACAATGTTGTGATACAGTAAACAGATTTAAAAATATCTATGTCCTTATAATTTTTAGAATTTGATACTGAAGCAAGGCCTTTCTTATTAAAACTGGATCAGTACCTTTTTAACTAAAACTGAGAATTTGCAAAAATTTTGTGTCTTAGGCCCATAAAGAGAAATTCAGTTAACATGACACTCATGAATTCCCAAGTAAAAATAAACACGTTTTTTAAATTTTAAAAATAAAAATATATGATTGTAGTATCTTTTTCAGCTTCCATTTTATCATGTTTTAGTTTTCTCAGTGGCTTATTCACCCCCTCCATCATCTTTATCAATTTGCATTCTAAAACTGGGCTCTATTCATTCCATAGAAAATATTTTCAATGCTACATTACCATATTTTCATGACACATTGAGTCTTAACTTGTGTACTTTCTTTCTCAGCTGTTCTCTCAGTACTGAGACAAAAAATTAATCCTGATTAAGACTGAGCAAAACAATTTCATACACAAGTTACACTAACATACCTGTCTTGTACATGTACAGTATGTCTCATTTCCAAGGTCCCTCTTACCTTTCTCTGCAGCATATACCACCAGTAATTCTCTTCCTCTCAGTTGATGCTGGCTTTCTTTGCTTTTTTCTGCCTGGTTAGTGCAATTTACCACAATAAATTTTTTCCTTTAGCACCACATTGAGACCAGGTAAATCACTCACAGGAGCCTTTCTAGATGAACCCTTAAGATGTGTTTCTCAGATAGGATTTATGAACAGCTTAAGCTCACTCTGTTTTTACAACATAAGGAGGAATGTTGCCAAGCTACTAACACCCCAGGATCATGGATGTAGGCATTACAAGAGGGCATAATATGCTTACAAAGCTGGCCTCTCTTAAGATGGCAATGCTATAGCTTTTTCATCCAAGATATTCAGGTTAATATAATTTTTACTATTTGTAGAATACTTAATGAATGGATGCCATCTTCCTTTAAAAACTAATGTCATGCAACTGGGGAGAAAAAAAAGAACGCACAAGGAGGAGAAGAAAGTCCCCAGAATGTACATGTCTATAAAGATGCTGAAAGAAAGGCGGGGAGGGAGTATGTAGTCATCACAAGTGTAAACTACGTACCTGTTAGGGAAGGACTATGGTCATGTAAAGGTTATTTTCTGCAGCATGTCTTTAAGTTTCTATTTTAAAGACTTACAGATACTTTAGCACAGAAGCTTCTTACAATCACACTGCGTTCAAAAAATTCAAAAAGTTAATGTCCTTTCCTTTCATGAGGAGAAAAAAACCAAACTATAGCAATGTGGGCCATTTTACACTTTGCCAAACCATTTGCATAGCTCCAATTTGTGGCTTCATAAATAACTACTTAATGTCTACCTATCCTATGACTTTATAAAACAACTATCCTAGTGGTGTATGAGCAAAGTTTTGCATTTCAAATGAAATTGCTATCCCATAGGAGCCAGATTAAACACCCAGTTAAACACTGATTTAAATGTAAAATTAGATTGGATTACCATCATGGTATTCAACTTGATCTGAACTCCGAATGTCTCTGGGCTCATTTATCCTTGCAGAAAATCACAGTGTTTTGCACTAAGATTAGCACTCTGACACGGCAAACAAGCATGCCATGTAATGTCTGAGGAAATAAACTTTAAAGTGAAAGAAACTGAAAGGCATAATTACCCAAGGCAAACTGTTTTGTTCATTCAGTGATTACAGTGTCTTTTAAAAGCTTACAGTCTACCACGATATAGAACAATTTAAACCTCTGTTGCTTTCCTCTTTGAAACTGAGGCACTTGACTTTTCTCCTTTTGACAGGCTTCTCTTTTAATACAATGATAGTTCAAACACTATGCACATCCACTGAGCTACTCAGCACACAGGAGAGAAAACACATCATTATGCATCTACCTTTGCATTAGGTTGCAATGCTCAAATAAGAAAATAGTTTAATCATTTTAAATGGGTATAATTTCTTTCAGGTTCAAGTATCAATTTGCTTGTTTTGCTGCTCCTAATCAACTCTTAAATAAACAATTGCTTTATTGCCCCCAAAGAAGGGCAATTAAGCTGGTGAAGGGTCTAGAGAACAAGTCTTATGAGGACCAGCTGAGGGAATTGGGCTCATTTAGCCTGGAGGAAAGAGGCTGAGGGGAGACCTTATCACTGCTTACAACTACCTGAAAGGAGATTGTAGCAGGTGGGGTAGGTCCCTTCTCCCAAGTAAGAAGTGGTAGGACAAGAGGACATGGCCTCAAGTTGTGCCAGGGGAGGTTTATGTTGGGTATTAGGGAAAATTTCTTCACTGAAAGGGTTGTCAAGCATTGGAACAGGCTGCCCAGGGAATCAGTTGAGTCGCTCTCCCTGGAGTACTTAAAAGTTGTGTAGGCGCAGCACTAGGGACATGGTTTTAGTGGTGGGCTTGGCAGTGTTTGGTTAATGGTTGGACTTAATGATCTTAGATGGCTTTTCCAAGCTAAATGATTCTATGATTCTATGTACTGAGCCTCATTTCACTTTCAAATTATGTGTGTGTTTTGCTCCTAACAGCTTATTATGATGTATAATTAACAATTTTGCTGAAAGCAGAGCCTTGCATTGAAAAGAGCTCACATTGTAGCTGGGAAACACTTGAAACATGAGGCCTCTGTTTTAGTAACAGAACTGATGACTTGAAGTTGTGCATGTGTTCTGGTACTACTGTCTTTTCCACTAAACTTAATATGATCATGGATATTCAATATACTGAATCCTGTATTTCTGAAGCAAAAATACGAGCACTTGGAAAATAGATTTATACAGTAACACTGAAGATTCCTACAGGCATGCAATGATTCCTCAGAATATCTTAGCAGAATCTACAGAAACATCAAAATGAAAAATGACTAAGTGAACATGGACTGAAAACAGAAATTAACACAAGATTTAAAACTGAACAAAAAGGCCCCACAGATTCTTAGCAGACTTGAGCAGACTGAAAGGTCTATCTTTGCTTCATTGCCCTACGGTTGGGTTTCATGCAGGTAACCCTGGGCACCCAATTTGTAGGATGGGTTTGTAGAATGCAGAAGTTCTGTGGCAAATTCTTAATATTTTTCTATGTAAGAACAGAATTTTTGAGTTTGATCTGTATTTACCCTTACACAGTTTGAAAGTCTGAAAAGAGTTGGGTGTTGAAGAGGCAAAAGGAGCAGAAATTTATTTCTAACTATACTATTATCTTTGATCATTTGCATGCCCTGGGTGTGAATAACACCCTTCAGAGCACTGCCATGCAAAAGACCATGGTTGATATAGGCTGGGCTGGGTGCTTTTAGCTCCTAGGAGAATAAAAACAGAGCAGCAACAGTATGTAAGTAGCAGCTGAAATGATAAAATACTTTCCAAGTTACAAAATTAATTATTCCCCTCATCATCTGCATTATAAAGAACTGGTTATGAAAATCCTGTCTCCGCTTGGACAAATAAGAGGGACACAGCTCATATCCCAAATGACCTGGGGCATTCCAGGAAAATTAATTCATTCATTAAGTATTGGAAGTTCACTTTTTAATACACATTTGATTAAAGAAAGAAAGAAAGAAAGAAACAAACAAACAAACAAAAAAGCATTCAACAATAAAAAAGGTGTTTGGAAGAACTTGCAAAATAACCCATAAATCCTAGAGGAAAAATTCCAAGTTTTTCTGTATAAATCCCTTTCGCCTTTTTTTTTTTTTTTAAATGTGCACACACATCAAATATCTATTATACATCCTCCAAGGCAAAACCGTTGTTACTTAAATTACATTAATATGATTCCTTGATAAAAAAAATCAATTTGCCAGATCAATTTTTCTTAAACAAGTTCATCATACTCTGAGGCAATGGACCAATCAATAGGGAATGTTTTTCAGATGCTTTGCAGCCATCCCACTTTAGTAATTGCTAGAATTTCATATTGACAGGTGATAGGATGCTTTGAAGGATGAATTGATCTGTTAGCTTGTAATGCTACAAGGCAAGACCGCAATGATAAAGATATATCCCCAGAGGGCCAGGGTTTGGAAATCAAACAGGAGGTAAGCTGTTACATTATGCATTTGACCCTGGAGGTAATTCAAGAGTGCAAGTTTTCTGGTTGCATTCAAAGCCACAAAAAGGAAAAAGGAAAGGAACCTTTACTACATAATTTTGAAAATATTTTTAATTGAAGAAAAAGATGTTGCATGGCACCCTCTAACTGTACATGTCGGAAACTTGGATCCAAACAAAAATAAAAAAATTGAAAAGGTTGCTAAATTATGTCCTGCATTGGTAGGACTCTCGGTTTTGGTCTCAAGTTCCTGACTGAAGCAGGAATGGCATAAGAAATTGCATATAAAAAGGCTAGAGTGAGTAAGAGGATTTCTATCTAACAATATAGACAGAAAAAAATACTTGCCTCGTAATGATTCCTAACAGCTGCACTCAATATTTCCACAACCTACCAACTCAGCAGGATATCATCATATATAAAAAACAGCTACTGAAATCAGGGCTTCATTATGAAGAGGACTCTCAGCTGTGTGATCAGGTCACATTGTTGGATGCCTTTTGCAGAAACATGCCAAAGCATAGAATCCATCCACACTGCCAAAAGGAAAATTTAAGAATAGCATTCATGTCTGCTAATGGACAAAGATTTGAACTTTATCTGAGCTCAATTAAACCACTGAGTTCACTCCAAGAGTGGAGAAGTATTTGTTCTGAATTTCTGAAAGTCTCAGAGAAACAATTAGACAAGGTTATCTAGCAACAGGGTCAATCCAGGGAAGTTTACAAAAGTATTAACATCCGCAGGCACAGGACCAAGTGCTGCTCTCCAGTACTCAAGTACATACTCCAATAAGTCAGCTGGAGTTTTCACACATTGGGAACAGCCGCAATCACAGTGAATGCTGCACAGCACAAAGCACTAGTGCTGTCACACACACAGACTTCAGATGCTGCTGGTGAGCACCACCTGCCTCATCTAAAGGTAACCAGATAGCGAGAACACTTATTTTTCCTTTTCAGTTCTCTGGTTCAAACCCTGCTCAGCAAAATGTATCTGTAACAAGTTGATATGGCCTGTGTAGTGGAATACGTGGACAGTCAGTTGTGGCATCAGCAATTTTTTTGGAGGCAAACTGGGACCTCCTTCTTCCAGGAGGTAAAAATGAAAAGCCCTGTACTATGGAAAACCCTCAGTGATACCTGAATGTAAGTTCAGAATAGTGTTAGCTTGATGACATCTGTTAGGCAATACAGTCACTAAATATGTACCTAAATGAAAACCTTTACTCATCTTGGATAACATTTCATCTGGCATAATCCAAGTAGCATCTCATTCTGGCACAGCTGGGATAAGGAACATGTTTCAAGCAATTTTATCTGCATTTTAGATGCTCTGAAAACTATGTATTCCCAAAGGACCTGGGAATGCTGTCATATCATGTCCTACCCCACAATTTAGACTATGCAACTCAGTCTGCGATGAAATCTGCAGATGAGCCAGTTTTAAAGTAATTTTTTTTGCTATCATAAAGTAGATTAAAGAAAAAACACCACAAAAATCTCCATGGTCAAAGTTTCTTTGATCTCTTGTGATACAATAATAAGAATAATGAATTCTCTTTTTATCACATATTGCATGAAAAATATGTAATTAATTATATGTCAGGTTTTAAATTTTATTTTTATATACTCTTCTTTAAATTTACGAGATCGCTTCACACTCCCATCTCTGTGCTTAGCTGGGAAGGTGCATGAAAGAAAAATCTTAATACTATCAGTAATTTGTCTTCCAAATACTGTTTTCAAAGTTGTAGGAGCTAATTTAGTACAGCTGTGTCTGTGACAGTCAAGCCTAACTGCAAACACTAAACAACTACCACATGCTAAAGAAGTTAATGGTATGCATAGAACCTATCTGTATCCAGCTCTGAAGGAATTAAAACTGAATATTCTGTAGGTTTCCTACGAAAAATGTTCAATCCTCGCAGCACTATGTTTGAACATTCATGCTGCTATAGAATAGGTATGATTGAAAGGAAGACAGAAGTTGGCTGTTAATATTGTACCTCATTGTTAAGTGGGAAAAGAAAAATTAGCATTTTTGCTTTTGAAATGAGCAATGTGCAGTTGGCACATCACTGTGGATCATAATGCAAGGAGGAAGTAACAACAGCAAGTGCAAGGGCCAGAGGACTTAGTTTCTGTGTCTGCCTCTTAACTATCTAACCTTACTCACCATGTAACTTTAGTAGGGTCATTTTCCATTGCTGTTTACAGATTCAAACATATTGCAGGAGTTTTCCATACCATGTGGGCAACATCTTTAATATATTTGATTTTACTGAAAGAAAACGAGTTCAGCAAACAAGATCATTTTTAAGTCACACTGTTTTTGTCTTAGTTTGTAATTTCTGAAGTTCTCAACTTCAGTGACTGGGAAAATGCAATTCCTGGTTCTATTTATTTTAATAGCACTGGTGTCTTGTACTCACTTACATCCTGCCACTTGATTTGTACACCTTCTAACAGAAGAAAATAATTGCAGTATGTATTACCATAAAGTGCACTCTTAACCAAGTGAAAAGTAAAAAAGAAGTAGAACATGTCTCACTTGTGCTTCAAGTGGCATAAGTACAAAATCATTTATAAAGTCTGCCTGACTTTTTGTAGCTGAACACAGACTTAAATACACATCTGGTGATCTAAGTTCATAAACATAGATGAGATATGCCAGTTCTGAACCATACCCCACAAGAACATGAATTTCTTTTTAAGAATTATCAAATAGAAACTGTGAAATTTGTTGTAAGGTATGCCAATAAGTCTTTCCTACTGCGTGTGGGAGGAGATCAGGGGGAGAAAAATGACTATAAAATTCTCCCAGTGGGACTCACCAGTTCAATTTCCTGTTGCAGGACCACAGACAAGAAATTCTCCCATCTCATACCAATGTTGCCCACCTTCGCTATCAGCTCCTTTTGGCAAAGACCATCTTACTAAAGATTTGTTCAGCCCTTAACAGTGCAATCCCAAATTCAAGGCAATCAACGTAGGGCAATTAACAGCAGTAACCGATAAAGTTAGATACATCTACGATACAGACCATGTTACTTCTCCATGCCAAAGTACCACACTCAGTTCCAAACAGTTGCCACAAACCAAAATAAAGAAGGAAGAAATTTGAAAAAGTAATTGCATGAAGAAACAAAGGAAAACATATTTGGAAAGGTATCTTTTATGTCATAAGAATACCTCATAGATAAAGAAGGAATGACCTTCAGTTAAGTGAAACCACCTCAGAATAACTCCTACCCACTAACACCGGTGGATGTTAACAGCCTCCAGCTCGCCAAGGCTTCCCAATGCACAGCGCCTGAAACCTGAGAGAGAAACCTCTGGTATCAGTTCCTCTGCAGAGATGTCGAAAGATGTGTCCTGCACAGCTAACAGCTGTGATTTCACGCCTAGCAGCAAAGCCTCCCCAGCTCAGGCTGCAGCCCATTACCCCAGCTGCAAAGGCTAGGACAACTTCAAAGCAATTTCTTCAGAAGTGCACATTGCATATGTGTACACAACGGATATACACAAAGCAAATGTGACATTTGAAACAAAACAGCAAGAGCACAGGTTAAGGTTACAGAACAGCCGTATCTTTAGGACTAGTGTGCCCCAGGAGCTATTCGGAAAGAGCTATTTTTCCTGGACTACAAAGAGTGCTTTGTTTTGGTTTAGGTTTTCCTACTTTGAATTAGCAGCAGCTTTGGAAAATGCTGACAGAGCTAAAGGTGGGAATACTACCCCCACAATTCCTTAAAAATTAGGAAGACACCATTTTTTGAGACAATTTTAGTGATTTGTTCAGAGTAACACCACAAAATAAGGGAGTGACAAATGCTTCTGATACCCTTAGGAAAGTTTATATGTATGAGTATGTCTGCGGGTTTTTTATATTTTTTTTAATCTATATATATACATATAAAAATATATGGTAGCCTGAGGCTGCCAGAAACTTTGCCTGCTGAATGAATTATAGAACAGGAAGCAGATGGCCTGTGTATATGAAACAACCACTATCTGGCATGATGTGCTGCACAATTTGGCTGCAAAGATTAAATTGAGCTATTGAATGTTTAATACACTATGCATAACAAATACAGCCAGAGCCACAAAACAGCATAAATTACAGAATCGGTATTCATGCTGCCTTTCCCAGGAATCAATACACTGCCACAGCTCATAAGAGTCTGTTGTTTAATACACATAAAGAAGAGAAGAATTCTTCTATTAAAATGAGTTATCTGGGCTATTTACCAAAGGCAGTGATTTAACAGTGGTAAAGTCTATGTAGTGCTGTTGAATGCAGATGATAATACTTCTTGTCCTTGTCGGCCTATTTCATTGCTCCTATCAGTTGCTGCTGCTGCAAGGTCCCCTGGGTACATTAGCAGTCAGCCCAGGAAGTGTGTTTAAGTAATGGACATAATGTTCACATTTGCTAGACCAGCCTTCTCCCTAATCATGAATTATTCTTCCCCAAGGCTCAATTGGAACATTACTTTAGAAGCAGAAGATTTAATCCTTTTCAGCTGATTGGAGGGAATGATTACAGTATTATTTTCTTGTATAGGCTGTCTCCAGTGAAGGTGCCTTTTTCTGTCCCCATCTTTAATAGGCAGCAATCTTTATTTCCCTGGAGGGAAATGGCAATGAATTCAAAATGGGATAAATCTTCAGGAATGTGAGGTGCTGAGACTGTAGATCACTGCTGGTTAGTTAATTAGTTTAGCCCCTGCTTGTTTCATCTCCAAGACAAAACATCTTTCTACAAGGCAGAAGGAAGGAAACATGCAAATAACCGATTACACTGCCTACAAAACCCAGCTTCTGTGCACCTGATTTTAGAAGGCAACCCACAGCTTTGATTTCTATTTGATAAAATCAGCCAAATAAGCAGTGCACTGTTCCCTTGGACTATTCTGACTTCCAAGGATTACTCGACCTGCAGAAATGCATTACATCTTTATCCAGTGGATACTATTGAAACACATACGGACAGGAGACTACAAAAGGAAACATTTTATAGACTAGCATGAATGAAATTGCAGTTGGCATACAGAGGTGTGTTTACTCAGACAGTGAATCCTGTATCCTGCGAGATGGAAAAACAAACATACTCTTTAAATATAGATGTTAAACGCACCTTTGAACACTGGACCTGCAAACCACTGTTTGAGTTTTTAATTACTGATGTTTCATCATCAAAGGTGGGGAAAAAAAATCAGAATTGTATCATCTTTATTCTACTTGACAGCATAGTTTGAAAGTCCAATAATTCTCTATCATTTTTATTTCAATGTACTGTGGTAAAAGTGGGTATTCTAAAGGTTTTGAAATACCTGCACTAAATTAAATGAAAGCACACTTTTTGCCATGGCATAAGAACTTTTTACAGTCTCTTTAAACTCTCCTCATTAGGCCCACCTTAAAACAATAGAAATCAGAGCAGAAGCAATACAAACTCACTAATATACTTGCAATCCAAAACCTTGATCAGCCCCTCTTGAACTTAGAGGAGGGCCCCAGTTCTGTCATTCTGCAATTTATTCATGATATCCTGACTTTGCTTATAAGTATATTACATAGCCAAGAGCTAAGCACAGTGCTTGCAAACTGTAGGAAATCAGGAATACCTGGGGCTGACATTTTCAATCTTTAAAACAGTGATTAAAAAATTTCCAAAAATGCTATTATGAAATTAAATTTGCAGGAATAGGGCATTGTAGGATAATTATAATTTTGTTAAATAGAACATATGAAAATTAGGCATAAGAAGCCTTCAAGGAATCTGCCATCTTCAGTTCTTTTCTTCTTTTCCTTAGTATATGAAATTATATTCTGATACAGAATAAGAGATACATACATTAAAACTAAAACCAATTCTTTAAAGACAATTCAACCACTGTCAAGAATATTTACTCAGTTCTTGATAACAGGCTGAAAGCTCATGGAGAACGCTTAACTGGCTGGGCACGTAGGCTGGAGTTCAACAAGACAAAGGGTGGGTCCTGCCCTTGGGTCACAGCAGCCCCACACAGCGCTACAGGCTGGGGCAGAGCGGCTGGAAAGGGCCTGGTGGGAAAGGGCCTGGGGGTGCTGGTCCACAGCCGGCTGAGCGTGAGCCAGCAGTGTGCCCAGGTGGCCAAGGCGGCCAGCAGCACCCTGGCTGGTACCAGACACAGTGTGGCCAGCAGGGCCAGGGCAGCAATGGTCCCCCTGTCCTGGGCACTGGTGAGGCCGCACCTCGAACGCTGTGTTCAGGTTTGGGCCCCTCACTGCAAGAGGGACGCTGAGGTGCTGCTGACGTGCTGAGGTGTCCAAGGAAGGGCAAGACCAGCAAAGCTGGTAATGGTTCTAGTAAACAAGTCTTATGGGGAGCAGCTGAGGGAACTGGGGCTGTTTGGCCTGGAGAAAAGGAGGCTCAGGGGGACCTTATTGGTCTCTACAAGTACCTGAAAGGAGGCTGTAGGCAGGTGGGGGCACGTCTCTTCTCCCAAGTAACAAGCAACAGGACAAAAGGAAAAGCCTCAAGTTATGCCAGGGAAGGTTTATATTGGATATTAGGGGAAATGTCTTCACTGAAAGGGTGGTGGCACAGTGCAATAGGATGCCCAAGGAAGCTGTTGAATCACTGTCCCTAGAGGTATTTTAAAGATGAGTAGATGCGGTGCTTAGTAACATGGTTTCGTGGTGGACTTGGTGGTGCCAGGTTAACCATTGGACTTGATGATCTCAAAGGTCTTTTCCAGCCTAAATGATTCTGTGGTTCCATGAGTGTGAGGATTTTCTCAGTACATGAATCTGGAAAGTGCTGATGTTTACACTGCGCAGGATCACCCCCATGAGCAAAGCACAAAAAGCTTTCCCCTGAACGCTCTTCCCTCAAGCATTCCTATCTGAACTCAATCACCAACTGCATAAGTTACCCCACATGTGATATTTGGATTTTACATTATTGATTTCATTTTTCTGCATTTAAAGTTCTTTGCATAATGGGTAACATTCATAGCCCAGTTATTTTCAGTAAAAGTTACCTAAATATATTTCACTGCAAGCAATGACGCACAGCCATACTTCGAATAAAAACTGTACAAATGTCACATTTGAAGCTTGCATATAGGATTGACTTTTTTTTTTCTTTTTCCCTTAAGATGTAGGGCATTCCCTTCAGGATCAGGGCCCCTATCTGTAGCAATATATAACTGTGGACACAGATTTACTTTGAAAAAAGAAATAAATTTATCACCTCACTGAGCCCTGGAGGGTGTGGGGTTTTATTTAAGAAACAGAAACCAAGAAGGCTTGAGCTGCAGAGATCAGAAAGATCATGGTTGGCAGTGAACACAAAAGATTCTAAGGTTGATCAGCATCTGAATATTAAACGACTGCTAGGGGTGGAATATTAGTTTCCTGGAGAAGTGCACCACAATAGCAAAAGGAAAAATATCTAGGTTTTAGTATTTGACCCTTAACTGCATGACTGCTTAGCACCTCTGAAAGACAGACTATTAGTTCAGATTTAATCAGCCTTAGGATTTAGTACTATTAGAGAGTATAACCAAGAATCCTTGGAAATTTTACAAAGAGGAATGAGAAATACATAAGACACACTCCTCCCATGCCAACAGAGATGGGACTTTTTTCATTTGTGATGTTTTAATAAGGGTGGGGAGTGATGGTGGCTGACAGCAGGAAATCTTAGGGATTTGAATATGCATATGACTCAGATAATATGGTCAATGTGTCTATAAATATTATTTCCCACAGTAAATATTTGGTTGAGGTAGCTAATACGTAATCACCAGTAGGTATGATTTTTATTGAAAGACCCTTTAATGTTTGTCCTATAATGTTGTCCATTAGTAGGGGAGCAGTACAAATCTAGTAAGAGAGTGCCCATTCCCAAAGTAATCCCACAGTAAACCACACAGTTCAGATTGACAAGTGCAGAGGGTATGTACAGCGGATACAGGGAGGATAGAGGAAAACTATCCATACGGCACAATAATGATTCCCCCATCATGTCACCCAGAGCACATACACAGCACAATGACCTGTGCTAATGAGGTACCTCAAGCTGCTTCATGACCTTTGTAAATCTCATACATCTATGCCCATACACCCAGTATAACTTCCACTTCTGGTTTCTCCAGTGACTTTGTCCTCTCCCTCTGCAGGGACTGTGATATCTTGGCTCTCCAAGATTTCATACCATCACTGAATCATCAGGAAGAATTTAGTTTGAGAAGTGAAGTTATCTGAAGGTGTTAAAAGATGTCTTGCCTAACATTTTCCTCACTTCACTCCCAGAAAGACAATTCATCATTTCTGGATTAGGAAGATCTGACACTAATTATTGGGACAGTTTCTTCCAATGAGAAAAAAAGTTGAACAGGAATTCAAGAAAAACAGACGTAAGTGATCTTTGAGCTCTCTTAAAATCCTACTCTATTTCTGAGTTGCATGAATGTCACACATGAAAAACATTTTTGAGCTATAATTCTCGCAGTTATTTTTTTCAATTATCAGTAGTTGAAAATAAAGTTACAATCAACCTTTGTGTGATCTAGTGGAATAGAAATATATAACGTTGATAATGATAGTGAATTGAAGATACTTCCCAGCTGCTAGGCCATTTTAAAAACATTTGGTGCTATTTATGTTTTGATTCTGGGGGAAAAAAAAAAAGATTATAAAGGTAATTGCTCTGAAGGCATTCTGTAAACCAACTAACAAACAAAAAAGAAAAGGCTAACTACAAAAATCATCTCATCTTCCTTCAGTGAAATGAGTTTGACATGATCTCTGTGTTATTTGTAGATAACTGCCAACAACAGGAATTGTTTGAAAGTAGATTCATGCTTGTGAAAAGAGCAATCCCATACAAAGCAGGCACCAAAACCAAAATAAAGATGACAGTTCACTGAAGTGAGGCCACCAGGAATTAATGTCCAGAACACAAAACAAAAACCAGCTGAAAATCAGTAAGCTGCCCAGCTTAATGAATAAATCCCCTCCAAGAACAGTTACAATAGAGAGAAGTAAATGACAAAAAAGCAGTGAGGCATTCAGCATTATTCTCATTCTAATAGTATATGTCATAAATTTATGAACAGACTCATGTGATTAAGTTCCCCAACACAGCAGGAACATATTCTTGAAATAGCAGTCCTATATGCCATATTCAAGTTATAAATACTAATATTTCTCTAATAGTTTTAATTCAAAATATGTAAATAGTTCTGCCTGTACAAGCAGAAACAAGAACTCAAGTCTCAAACTCTAGCTAGGGAATGGAATGGAGTTGTAGACAGTCACATTCACTACACTTTGTCTAACCGAGAAAGGCGGCGGGGGAAGAGGGAGGGGTGGTCATTAATGTATTGTGTGTGAAGTTCCGTTCCATAGCTTTGCTTCAGATGAATGAAAAACATGCCTGCTTGACCAGGCCCCGCAGGAGATGGTGCTTGGGGAGAAGGGTGGTGGAAACCGGAAAAGTTTTACTTTTGAATGCTGGCAAGACTTAGGCACTGAGCATCTCTGCATTAACAAGACAGAAACATTTTTGGGCAGACCTCTACAGTCTAAAAACTTCTACTGCCAAAAAGAAAAAGTCACTAAAAACTTGTGGAGTTGTGGATTACACTTTTGGATTTGATGCTTAGTTCTACTTACATCCCTTCATAGGGACTAAACAGCTTTCTGAGAGAATAAAGAATCACACATTAATTGCCTTGAACCCAGATGTATCAAACATACATCAACCACCAGCTCAACTTTCCTGCCATAAGGCTGCTGTTACAGTGCTGAAGATACTTTTATTAAGGTCCTACATTAAGCAGTAGTGTGGAAATGGGAACACCTTCTGGAACTTTAAGTTTAATGCATCCATTAAAGGAAGGTGTATATTCAAGCTGATATCAAAAGCTTGCAATCAAATCCCAGTTTTGCCACTGTTTTTCTTGTCTTTGAAAAAACATGCAGTGCTTTAGCCTTAGTTTTCCTATCTTCAGAATGAAGTTAAAAATTCTTAAAGAATCCTAAGAGTTACCATTATTTGTAAAACAGTTGGACCTCAAAAGTATTGTTAGAGGTGTGATAGGGATTTTTGAAGTACTTTTAGAAAATATATATGAAAATGGTTATAATAAGTATTGCAGTAAGTTGCAACATGTAGAGAGGCATAAGCTCATTATGAAGATACCATTTGCTTTTTCAACAGCAAAATTTTATGTTAACATCTTTCTCTAGCTATTCAATAATTTCCACAGACATATGCTAGAAAATTCCCCATGGAAATTTCACTGTCAAGGTAAGAATATTATTTAGCCCTTGAACATTCAAGGGTCAGTGTAACAGAAGTGAAAAGCTACTATTTTTGAAACAGCTTTAAAAGAGAAAGTAGAGCTCTAACAGAGCAAAAAGCACCCTAATATTCTATCCTCCTCTTTTACCTCTGGAAAAAAATTATCAATAAAACAAAGAATGAATTAATTAGATTTTAATTGCTGGTGACTTGAAAAATGTACCCTTCTTTTGACTCACTGAAATTGTGCTGTGAAAAAAGTCCTATGAATCTGCTTTCATCATCTTTACTTGTACAGTGCCTGAGATTGTGCATTGACATACTTGAGAATCAGTTATCACAAATATAACACATAACTGCGAACCAACTGTGCTTGTGACTTTGCCAGAATGTTTCTGTTCTTGAAGCGTTCATATGTCAGGTTGTGGTAATGAAATACTCAGTGCTCGAGGTAACTTGAGTCCAACAGAGAAAGCAGCAGTGTCGTCTTTTTTTTTTTTTTTTTTTTTTTCTATAACCCAGAAAGAAAGATTTTACTGGCAAATAAAATATTCACTTTCAAATCAAACTTTGGGATGGAAAGGATGAGATACATCCAGATTTCAGTTCTTCCAAGGTCTTAAAGAAAAATTTCCAAATAACCATATGCATATGCACTTTTTAAAATTAATCCCACACATCAACAGATTTTGTCTGTCTGAAGCCTTTTACGACGATAACTGTATGCAGAAGAATTGCATACTCTTCTTTAATAAAAATGTATTATCCACAATAATGTCACCAGATGCTCAGTTTTCTAAAGTGTACTGAAATGTAACAGTCAGTGCTCTCATCTACCTAAAGGAGAAGTCTACATCAATCTGCAAAGACCACAGCAGCAGCTGCAGCAGCATCTCCTCAGTTAGGACTGTTTCTCCTTTCTTCTTCTCTCCTTATTCACATGAATATCACGCAGTTAAAACAAAATCTATACAGACTCAGGATACTTAAATTTACCTTGACATCCAATCACTGGCTTATGCCTGAACTCTACAACTCATGCATGTACAGCTATTCCCCAAGAATGAGTTTTTGATTTTGCGGAAATTTATGAGTTGGTAGCACAATTAATATCATCGTAAAAAATAACTCCATTGGATAATACTTATATGAAATAGATATATTCTGGATAATTAAATTTCACAACAAAGAGAAAAAGCATCCTTGCTCTTACAATTTCAAAGTACAACTGCTGTGGCCCAGTCAGCTGAACTCTCTACATTGCATGTTCCACCAAGACACTAACAGAAAATTATGAGCAACCAGTTGACTGCTCCTCTCATTCTCTCAATTAGGCAGCTTAGATTTCCATTTCAAATTTTCAGCTGGCAGGAAGCCTGGAAGCCTGGTTGAGTGAAAAGCTGAAATGGGGGGGTTGGGAGGGAGGGGGAGCATGCTGGGAGCAGAACACCATCCCAGGATTATTCACAGTCTTCCATCATCCCTTTTAGAAATACAGGTACAGTGTGCAGCAGCACAGGAGATGATTCAAGTCCTAGAGCCTCAGCCCAAGAGCTTTGCTGTGGCATAACAGCCATGTGTGAAATCATCACTTACTTCCACTTGCTTGGTTATTACTACAAATTAATAAGGACAGAGCAGAAGGTAGGCTGAGAGGAGAAACAGACGTGCTTTTCAGCAGGAGGGATCACCAAGCAAGCCCCAGGGCAGCAGCTAAGCTCAGGCTGCTGTGTCAGTGGGTGATGGCAGCAGACTCATGACAAAGGCGACCTGAAGCTGGGGTCTGCAGCTATGGCATGCTTCACAAGTCAGGAAGTTTGGCTGGCCTCTGACCTGAAAAGAAAATTAACCTATCATGACCAACTGATCTGCCAGTGAAATGGAAATGTTCTCGGCAGGTATGTGGTTGGAAAGCCTGTTCAAAGTGGAGCAATTTATACCCCCAGAGTTTGCCACAGTCTGAATTCCAGCCCACTGCTATCATCCTGCCCTCAGCAGGATTCCCACCTCTTGTCCCATGCTCTCCATGTAAACAATATTGCATTTTGAGACAACTGCTTATTGTGAAAGCTGTCGTGTTATCTAGTTTCTCTGTTTCTCTCTGCCTTTTATTTTATTTATTTATTTAAATCTTCTATTTGCTTTTCAGTATCTAGAGGTAAAAGCTTAATCCCCAAGGAAACATATGGTACATATTCCCAGTGACTGCAGTATGCATTTCTTTGTGAAATAGATGTTTTATAAATGCCTTTCAGAAACACAAGGTTTTTCAGCCATCAGGATGTTTTCCTATTTAAACATTGATTTAAAAACCTTGCCAAGTAAATCAGGAAGTTGAGAAAGAAATTTTACAGTGCACAGAAAAGCAGCTGTTTTCTTCCCCTCAAGTCCTGGTAATTCAACCAATTGTTTCTTTAAACCACAAGGGCAACAACAAGGAAGGCAAATAGTAACTTTGTTTCATTACACTTCAGAGCCAATTAGCTTTTGTGAAAAGCTTCCAGCAGAAGACGTGTGGGTACTAAGTTGGTATTTTACCGTGTGAAGGGCATGACAGCACATATAAATTTAATCACAATTACATTTCAAGACCATTTTAGTACATAAGGGGACAAAATATTCTCAGCAGCTGCTTTAAGGTTCCTAAACACTACACTAGCCCAACACTAGTCAAAATCAGTACATTAAAAATATCACTGAAAAGCTTTGAACTTCGGCCTCTTGGATGAGAACTGGTTTAATCCAATGCCAGGCTGGGAAATTTGAACATAATCTAAGTGGGTTTAGATCAAACCAGAATTTCTTCTTCTTTTATTCAAGAGGTGAAGAATTTAGTTCTTCCCAACAATTAACAACATCTTGTGCTGTTGTCTTTACAGTAACTTTAGCTGCATGTCACACAATCTTTTTGCAACTATCAATTTTGAAATGCAGAACCACTCAATTCAGCCACATTTATTTTTCAGCCAGCTGCCTTTATCATTTTGTTTTTCCACAAACATCTGCAGTCAGAGCATCCATTTTCTGAACGTGAGCAAGAACACCTGTGCACTTAGAAAGCACCGTCTCCTATAAAGCTTTACTATTCTATTTAAAAGTTTTACTGATAAAGAAGCACAAACAGTACTGTGAGTCATAGGTCACCAAATATAAGCTGCAGAGAGAGAAGAGTAAGATAATCCAGGGCTGCAAAACTAGTACTGGTGTATGAACTCAGTGACATTTCATGTCAGGTCTGGTTAGTGATTCAGTAACATGCACCTAGACAAGTTTTGACCATTTTACACCAAAGGAACCTCAGCTAAACATCCAGAGGCAGGATACCCATCTTTCATACCTCAGAAGCTCATTTGTCCTGAGCTTCCCCCTCGTTTATCTTCTCTATGTGAGCATACCTAGGTTATTGGTATTACCTACCAAAATGATGGCACTTTGTTTAAAATCCTTTTAACAAAAAATGTACTTCCCTAATGCATTTAATACGAAGTATTATGAGGTAGCAATAGCAAAAACTTGTGTTCAAGTGCTTTGAAATGTAGGGGAAATACTGCAGAGGCCTTTAAAATATATTTCACAGTTCTCTCTGCTCATGAAGAGGAAGGTAGAGGAAAGCAAGCATATGGATTTACAAAAACTACAGCTACAGTAATTCCTGACTCTGTTGCTTCCACCTGGGCCAACCAAGCCTTACTAGCAGAAAAGGAAGGGGTGTTTCCCAATGGTACCCACCAGCATGATTGTATTTGTACGTGCACATGCAAAAACCTCATTATTGCCTAGAAAAAAAACCCCATAAAAATACCTCACACATTTATTTTTGTGGCCCATTTATATTTGTGGAAACATGTACCTGTGGGTATACCAAAAGAATTCCAGCAGGTGTCTTGACAGCTCATTCAGCAGCTAGAATGTGGGAAAGAGCAGCATTGCTTGAATCCCTGCCCATAAAGGAAACACAGCCTGCACAGTTGACATGCACCATAACCAGCACACATCTTCACAAAAGGGATGTGGGTTTTATTTTTATCTCCACCTCTCTTGTGTGCTTAGAGGATGAGCAGAGCGGTGGTTAGCTGCATGGGTTCCAGCAGGCTCCCAGTCTGCAGGCTCTGCCCACACCCAGCCCAGTGAGACCGCCAGCACACCTAATGAGCCACATACCTATTATTTATCCTTCTGTTTGTACTTCTGCATCTGCCAGTGAAAATGCATTTCCCTGAGGCCAAACTGACTCAGGCGCTGATGAAACGATTGCCTCTGTGCTCCAAGAACTGAACACCCTGACTCGGAGTGTGCAAGTGGGCTATGAGAGCCATCATCCCATGTGCACTGCTCCTCATGAAACGAACACCAAGCGAGCCACGGACAGCACCGGCCTGAGAAGGACTGGGAAGCCGGAGACAGCCATCCTCCAAGCCTGGATGTGTAGCACACAGTGAAGCTGCAGACCACTCAGGAGAGAGCTGGAAGGCCTCAGAGCCCTGGCTCTCTTTCCTTGCTCCCAACTGCTGCCACAGATGTCCAGACTTTATTACAGAGATGAGCTTGGATGCCTGCAGGAACAGCTGGAAGTGGGGAGCAGGAGCCAGCCTAATTGGCTCCAGTACAGTCCATGGCTGCATTAAAAGATGAAGGAAGAGGAAAGAAAGGGAACTGTCTTCAGAGGCTGTAGCCACCAGTAAAACAGTTAAAATAATTAAGCACTCCTAATCTTGCTTCCCCACTTAAAAAACTGTGTTAGATCCCAGAAGACTAGCACAAGATTGTGTCTGTGGCCAGAGCTGGGTAGGCCCAGTACACACTGCACAAATTCAGTCTGTTCTTGGGAAAAACTGAGACATCCTGGGTTAAAAGTTGCATCAGGCATCAACACACCCAGTGGGAGAAACATTCTGCCTAAGTTTCAATTACAGCCAGAAGATAGTCCATGAGATTGTTTAGGAACATGTATTGTGTCTTCCAGCATATTCCAAACATATAACTACGGGAAGCTTTAGCAGCTCTTTGGGAAAAACAACAAAAACCCCTTATATTTACCAGTACCACAGTAAAAGAGTGCTCAGGTATTTCTAACAGGGCAAAACCCAGAAACTTTGCTTCAAGTTTTTCTTAACTACTCTAAAAGTACATCCAAATGCAGTTCTTGGAGTCGCAAAATTTGATGAAGAGGGACAAGCATCTGACTACTGAATATGAACAGTCTGTGGTTACTAATTTCAAGTATAAAACCTCCACTTAACTGTAACAACAGCAAGACCTCTGATTTGCCACATAGTACATGGACATGTTTTGCCACTAACTAGTAAAATTTTCCATGCAGAGCACTCTTACCCAATTCAAACAAAAACTGAACAGCAGAAGGAGTTGCAAAAATGTAAGTTGCTCTCAGACTGCATGCGGGACCCCATGAACACTTTCTAGTGCCTAAATATGGCCCCAGGGAAGAATGTCAAGGGCCAGCACAAGTACATGGCACAAAGCACTGAACCCCCTGGGGGGGGAAACCCAGGAGTACAGACTGAGGAGAAGCTGTTGTAAACCCTGAGGAGGTGTCTGGTTTGATTGACCAGCAACAAAGATATTGGGGCATCATTACAAGTGGAGCAGTCTGGAGACAGCCAACCAAGAAATGCTTTCTAAAAGGACATCCAGCAGATTAGGAGAAAAAAAGGATGCAAAAGGCAAAAATGCAATGTTTCAAGAGTTGTAGGATATGAACCACAGGACCATGCTACTGCTTTAGTGTTCTCTCACCTTTTCCATATGTCTCTTTTGATTGGGCTAGTAAATACAAATTATTTTTCTTCTCTGAAGTAAACAACACCCGTCTGTGATTATTTAACAGTGTCATTAAATTCTGACAATTTCATCAATATTTGACTTGTGTGAGTTTTCACACTGATTTGAAGGGGGTGGTGGGGGAGGGGAAAATTCAAAAATCCCTGAGTCTCTTATGTGCCATTTTAATTAGAGATTTAATGTCCTGGCAACTCACTAATATATCTCCTTTGCCATGACTAAAATGTATGATATAATCTACAAGCATATTGTACCAACTACGTTGGAAGTATAACACATTTTCGTAATAGGAAAACCAACCATAATTTATAAACCACCGCTTTTGTATCACAGCTCACAATTTTACTTGACTCCTATGCAGATGCCTTCAAAACAATTTCTAATGATTCAAACGAGTCCTGACATAATTTTTGTAGCTATGAGTGTTTAAATTCCGTGCCTACTGTCTGTAAAGCATTTTGCAGCCTCTGACAGGTAACTCTTGAAATTGCCTCCAGATGAATACCATATTTTCAAGTAACATAAAAAGCAATGTGCTATATTTCTTTGCCTTTGCTGTTAAAGTAGTGACCATTCATTACTCAGAATGCAAATTACCAGATGCATCATACCAGGATTGTCAGAAGACTGAATTCTTTTGACAAGGGAACTAATGAAGCAGCGTTTGGTTCTAGACCAGCATGGCTTGAGTATAAGGGTCTTACCAGAAACCTGTACCAAGTTCCTCACTGATCTTGTATAAGACATTTCACTATTCTAAAAAGCAAAAAGAAACAGTTATAGACTACTAGTTAAAAGCAAGTAAAAAACAACAAATAACAAGCATTTTCTAAGATGAAAAAAAAACAATCAAGTGCAGCTCAAACAGCTGTACAACTTGTTACTTGTTTGATTGGTTCATTTTGATTTTTCTCTGAAGAACCTAGACAACATGGAAGAGGCATTGATTTTCAAAGAGTTAGTCTGGGAGAGTTAGCCTTACTGCCACAGGAAGTAGAAAAATGGAGTAAGCAGGATAAGGTCAACACATTAACATTTACATGAATTCAGATCCCAGATAACTTTAATCCTCTTCAGTGACAGGCAAACCATCAGAGGGGTGGAAATTAGACTTCAATATTAATTCAAAATGCCTGGTTTAACCTTTAGAAAATAATTCCATTTTCTCTTTCTCTCCTTCTCCTGTTCCCCTTTTTCCATACACCACAAAGGCACTTTTCTGTTTCTTCAAAATTATCTATACCTTTTCCAAGCTTTCATTTCAAATTTGGAGAAACTGCCCATGCACACTTTATGAGACCTAAAGTACACATGTGGGACTTGAACTCCTTTCAAACTCTTTTGCCTTTTTCCTGTAGACTTAACTCAACTAACCAAGAAGAATGAGTCTGGATTATCTTTTATTCACCCAAAATACCAGCGGACAAACGTTAGCAGTCACTGTCTGGGAGTTCTAGGTGAACTTTTAAGTTACAAATCATCTAACAACAGACAAATGGGACTAAAGTTACAAAGAAGGGCACTCACCAATTATCTGGGAAAAAGGAGTTAAGAATTAATGTTTCAATGGAGGAACACAAAGCAGGTACAGAAGGAGAGGATCCCAAACCTGAAGTAAACGGGACTTGAAAATATGCTGAAACAGTGAGGAGACTAAAGCTTTAGAAAGTATTTTATTTCATATGGTTCCATGGGGATACCTAGGGCAACACTCACAGGGGATCCTTCACATTTCCCCTGGCAGGTAAGCTGAAGTTTGCAACGTCTAGAAAAACTGCAGCTGTGGAAAGGAGAAGTTTAAATAACCTGGCTGCCCTAGATCAGCAGTATCACAATGAGGTAATACAGTGCCTTTGTCTCAGGCAGGACAGAGAGAGTAAAAAACACTGCCCCAAATGCCTGAACACTCAGACCCAGACCCGTAGAAGCCAGCTTGTCTTGCTGAGAGACAGTCTGCAAAAACTGAAATTTTGCCAATACAGTGATATCTCTGTTCCTGACCACACTAACATAGGTCCTTCTCCCTTTCTAGAATGGATTTCTGTTTACCTTCATATAGGTTAGTGTGAAAGTGCATATGAGATTGTATCACTCTCATAAACCAAAAATGCCTCAATAGCTTCAAAACAGCCAAACTTTTGTTAATGACAAACATCTGCTATTTCTCTTTAAATAAGGCACTGCAATCGTACATATAGACAAAAATGAGGACAGCCAATCCGTACCATAGGAAGTGACACAGGAATATTACTGAAGGCAAACACATGCAGGAGTTCCACATATTTGATCATGCTCCCTTGAAGACATGAAACTCTTCATGCAGGGACTCGGAAGAACACTTTTTCCTTACCCCTCCATGCTCCAAAGGGGAAAGTGAACTTATCCAGGCAGTGAGGGCCCAATGGGCACAAGTGACAGTGAGCCCCAGGCTACTCCCTGGAAAAATCAGAAGTGTTTTTATTGTTTTGTGTACTGTCCACCTGGCATCACATGCAGATGATGTGGAATGTCATATGAAGCAAGGCAACAATAAAGAGGAAGTTCTTAAACTCAAAGGTGCATGAGAAGAAAAAAAAAAAATCCAGTTCTTGAACAAGAGATAAAACTGTTTATTCCACTTAATTTCTATTAAAACAATAATAATAATAATAAAAAAACTGAATCAAAGCAATCTTTCTTATTTTACTTGTTTTCATCATCACTGTCATCAAAGAAGTTCCATTCTTCTCATTTCTTGCATGGCACTGGCTTTTTTCATTTTAAATACAAAGCACTAGATTACTTGGTTGCCAAATAGCTGCATTTTTAAACATTCTAAATAGGACATTAGTTCATAGCATGAATGTTTTGAAATCTGATCAACAAGCCGTTTCTCAATACATTAAGCAAAGCAAGCAAAATTAGGCTGTTTTATGTCAGGCACTTAGCACAAATCCCTTAATAATGTGTTTGAGTGCAGAAACCATTAATAAATGCATAATTCCCTAAGACAGGCTTGATTAATTAAGTCATATGTGTATCCTTCTAATTAAAGCAAGAACATTAGGCAGATGAGTGGAATTTCTGAGTACAAAATTCAAAAGCTGTTTTGCTTTTATTTGAACAACGGAAGAAAAGCTGCTTGTTAATATAGCTGCCAAAAAAGCAGCAAGAGTGCTGACACAAACCCCCCAAACTCTGACTTATTTAAAACAACTAAGTATTTATTCACTCATTTGTAGTCCAATTTTTATTAAGGTAGCTGCTTGATTAATCCAGGCAGTTCAGATTACAAGGGCAGCTGGTGCTAATATATACATAAGTAGATGATATGTTCGTTGCATTTCTTCTTAAGTAAAATGTTTAAAACCAAAGCCTTAGAGGTTTTTGAACTCTCAGGAAGGACTGTTTGATGAAAAAATAACATTCTAAGGGTCAGCTCCAGACTCTTCCCAAGCACTTACTCTACTGTTGTGTGAACTGCAAATTTTGGTATTACACCATAATTTGCAGCAACACTGAAGTAACAACTATTTTTAAATGCATAACACTTCTGTTAAAACAATTAGTTGAGGTTCCTTTTTAAAACAAGTAAACCAAAATGGAAAGAGCAGGAAAGCATAATGTTCTGAGGCATAACAGCAACATAAGAAAACCTGCTAAACCAACAGATACTGTTAAGCATGACAGTTTGCAAAGGTTATTTTTGCGGATAAGTAGGATTGGTAACAGCACAATTTGGTGTAACAATGCTAGTGGGTAAGTCCCACACAGTAGGGTCTTAGTCTTGGAAACAGAACCCTGTTGAGACTAAAAGGGTAAAGTTAGTGGCCTGTAGGTTGTCAAACCTGCTACCTGTCAGGCACAGAAAACACTGGCAGGATTAGTCCCAGCTGGGGGAAGAACTCCACTCTTGATCAGGGAGTTGAACTAAATGATCTCTAGATATCACTTCCAACCTAAATTATTCTGCAAAGTGGGCCCTTGAGGCATTGACCTACTTACAGGAACACAATGTCCTATGGCTGTTTAATTACAGGGAAGTACTTTGATTTTTTTGAGAAAACAACCGGGTGTCTGAGAGGAAGAGTGGAAACAGTAGGCAACAATGAGTAAGCAGCAGCAACTGATAGACTTGATACAGGTTTGATCAAATACACTGCATTCATGGGACAGGGCAGAGAAAGCAGAAACAAGTGTGCAGGAGTGATTATGACTAAGATTTGTCAGCATCCCAAGAAATGTTACTGGGTCTCAAAATAGCTGACAAAGTTGGCTTGAATCTGCTGGCCTGAGAGAAGCTAAAAGTCAGACACCAAATCCAGTCATAAAGCCACTGAATTGGTTTCTCCAAAACCAACTGATGTTTCAAAGGGATTAAGTCTTCTAATTCTTCAGCTGCTATATCCTAGACCATCAGCATAAGCAACACTCCACAATAACAAGCAAACCAGCTCAACTTAAAACCAGCCAGACAGCTGCTGTATGTAGCCCTAATTGGCTGGTGCAGCCAGATTTCCAGGCCGTATGCCTAGGCAATTAAATAACTCCTAACTAGAGTGACAAGTCTGAAAGAAGGCCCACCATGACTGCTAGTCTTTCCCCTGGGTCTTCATCTAAAAGAGAGTTGGCTGCAACCACTGACAGACAGGCTGAGTCTGCAGCTATGAAGAAGCCAGTACATTACTACCCTATCACTGAGTGCAAGATGACTTGCCACACTGGATATACGAAAGGGGTTATATGAGGGTGCAACTTCTGTGCAGTCTGGAATGTGACTTTGAATTAAGCAGATATTCACTTTATTAGACAAGAAAGAACTGCATACAGTTCATCATTTTAGTCCTAACTGCCAAATTCGACTTGTATAGCACCTATAGAGAGACACACAAGGAGAGGAGAAAGATTCACCTACTGTACCACTTCTTTGGGACAGATGTTTATCTGAACATGAGACTGCCAGAGAAAAATTCACAGACCTTCAAGCACTAAATTACAACACAATGCAATTGGCACCAGTGATCTCCTTGACTTGAGGGGAAATCTGAGATGTCCACATAGAGATGCCTAAGTACCGCTATCCAGAAAGACATACAGCACTACACTTGCCCTTGTCTGCTTTTGCCCTAACATATATGAAGACGTCTACCAGACTCTCTGCTTAGCAGACTGATATAAGGCTACCACTCTTTAAAAATCCAGTAAAAAAGACTTAAACCAACAAGACATCCAGCATGAAAAAACAAATCCTGTCCCAAAGGTTAAAAAATTATGGCAGATCTACAGAAACAAGATGCTAGAAGGGACCAAAAAGAACATGTATAGTAAAAGTCTGGTTGGAAACATTTAAATATCAGGAGATAGGGGATGTTGTTAGAAGAATCAGACTTGAAAGTTGATTGCCTGATGGCAAAGTCAATAAATATGATAGGAATGACAGAGAAAACAAACACAATGTCTGGATTTAAGTGTTTAACAGTAAATCCTGCTAAAAAAAAGGCTCCAGCTTGGCCCCAGCTGGAGACAAGAATGAGAAAATAAGGTTTCTGTGTTTTAAAGGGGTCTGAGTTTAATGAAACTGATTTTTGGCATGGGAGGAAGAAACATTCATTCTGCAAATCAGCCACCTTTTCCCCCAGTCTTGCTTTCCAGCACACTCAAACTCCCAGTGCTTTCCTGGGCTGTAATTTATGCCATTGTTTCTTCCTTCTAGGCAAACTGTCTTCTTTCTAAAGCTCAGTTATGAGCCCAGTTTCTCCTGTTGTCCTCAGCCCTCCAGCTTATTCTTGTGCTGTCTGCCTTCTCCCATGCCCTTTGTCTGCTGTCCTCGACCCTAGATTTGCCAAGCATAGTATGGTCTCAGGAAGATACAGTCTCTCTCACCCCCTACTCATCAAACTCTTCCTTTCCTCTCCTTTCTACTGTTCCATCCACAACTTCATAAAAACCTACATATTTTATTTTTTTTGATGTTTTGTGTTGTGAAGCTTGTTCGGTTTTTTTAATAGAAAAAAATAATAATCAGTTATGCTGCATATTGTACATATGAAAATAAGACCTAGAATGGTCTGGAACTGGATAGTTTGAGTGATTTAAACAATTTCACAATGGGATTGAAGTCATCCTGATATCTAAATAGAAATCAAAATCAGGCCTTCCTCTGCAGACAGACATTGCAAAATCTCTAGTAGGTGGATTTTTGTATATATTGTTAGTTTTCCATGAGTATTTGTTTTCTGTTATTACATGCTCTTGGCTCCTGGCTACCAATACTCTAGCGTGCATGTATATTCCCTGAAGATCAGAACTGTATCACAGCTCATCTTTCCTTGGGACTCAAGCCAGATTAACCAACTCAGTCTGCATGGTTTAACCTTTTAATGTTAAACAACACATCACACTAATTAAAAAAAAAAAAAAAAAGAAAACAAAAAATTACAATTGTTGATACACATAAGTTTTCCTCTCCTTCAAAACCTACCTTCCTCACTCCACTCTTTATTTCACTCTCTCTCCTGTATCAAAAAGCTAAGAAGCCTGGATGAGAATACATCTTACAAGAAAGCATTTTTCCTTTTTTTTTTTTTTAAAAAAAAATCTTATTTCTCTGCTTTGTACAAAGTGCTTACAGTCCAAATACACTCTCCAGGAGACCAAAATGGCTTATTTTTGCCTTTCCTATAAACATATAGTAAAACAGTATTTAGACTATCCATGCTGACATACTTCAAAAACAAGGGGAAAATGACTTTTATAAGGCCTCACCTTTGGTGTAGATCAGGGACAGATGACGGAAGACAGTCTTCTAGAGACAAGTTTCCTCAACAACTACATTTTCCTGCCTTGTACATAATCTCAGTGTTATTAAATGTTTTCACACCGTTCACTGCAGGAGACACAGGCACAGCCAATTCAGGCTGAAGGGATAAACACTGAAATTCTGGAACCCACCTAACGGCCAAGGGTCTGGAGCCAGGGCCGCAATACAAGCTGAGGCAGAAGCCAAAGACAGGAACTGAACAAGCTGCCAAGAGGCAGGAACCAGAGCCAGAATATGATCTAAGGGTTGGAAGACAGAGCCAAGATGCAAGCCAAAGGTCAGAAACAGCTGCCAGGGGCTTGGATCAACAACAGGCTTCAACCGTTCAACAGCTGAAAAGCAAAGGCAGACACCACTTTAACGCCCAGCAACCAACTACATGGGATGGCCACACATGTGACTCTGCTGCTGAAAAGCACCAGGCTTCCCTCACCCAGCAATTTCTAACAAGCCCCAGCTAGCAGTGAACTCAGGCCAAACCCAGCAGTCCAGCCCCAAATAAGCTGTAAACTATTGCATCACCATGAAGTATCAGTGCTGGGGCACGAGGTAAGGTCTGAAAGTAGCATCACAGTTTTCCTGCTCCTATAGGCCTGAATTAGCTCAATAACATGGTTCATTACACATAACGCATGCCTGTGGTGCTGCATCTTTGTGCCTTTGGCAGGGTTAGCTACAACATACATTACTGCCACAGTGCATCAGGAAAGGGAATGACTAGATGACTGAAGCAAAGATGGAAACACAGAAAAGTTATAGGTACAAAACTACTTCTGAGGTTAGTTTTATCAACAAACTTGTGGCTGTGGAAACAGATATTCCAGTAAAGCTAGTTGGAAAGCTGGCCCCTTTATCAATAATCAGGCTGTCATATTTGCTAAAACTAAATTTAGGAGAAAAGCCAATGTATAAAAACATCCTTTTGTGTAGCAGTCACAGACAAATAACCACAGCATCATAATTAACTCACTCTGAACTGAAAATTAGAAGCTTCAGAAATCAGAGTGAAAGAACAGCATGAAACATCTTATCACAATCTTTGGCTAGCCAAGGGAAAGAAAACCATTAACTGCATCCAAGCTGCAGATGTAACAAGGGCTTATCTAACCAGTAAGCTAATAAGTGCAAATGGTGAAGGAATTAACCAAGACAGTTAATCAGAGCCCACTGCACTGACACATCCAAAGCTCATTCAATTAGAATTAGAAGCACTGATAAAATAATTGCCTAATTTGCCCTGATTATATACCCGGCATTTCCTAAAACTTCATGCTCTCTGTATCATGTTCAAAAGTTTTAGTGAGATGCATACATTTTTCCTTTAAAATACTCTTCCAGTTTTTATTTCTGCAGATGCCAGATGACAGGCTGCATAGCAAGAAACAAGTTTTACGTTACCAGCATCCACAATCATCAAGAGTTATGGTCTTCATTCTCTTCCACATTTCCTTTTTACATCTGACCCAGGTCAGGTGAATGCCTACTTATGAAGGAAAACTGTGATTTTCAAAGTGGTTGTAAATGTACGAAAATGTGAATTAAGTTTGGGTTAGAGTTTCTAGTAGCTTCTAAACTTTGCAGTCATTGTAAACATGTATGTATATGCATGTGAAAAGCTGTTAAGAGCTGGAGAATAGGAAAGGACTCCCTAGGTAGGAAGAAGGTGAGTGGTAGGGTTGTGCACTGGATTCATAACAAAGGCAAGTCCAAAAAACTGTATTTATCTTGGTTCTTTGAAATGGTCCTTCTTTGCCCTAGACAATATGTCCCTATGTTGTCATATGATATCAAATTCAAACTCATCTATAGACATTCTTTTAAGAGTGTGTGTGAGTGGTTTTGGTGGAGGAAAGGAAAAAGAGGAGAGCAACAATGAAGATGGAAGACATGTTGTTGAAGTTTGTAAAGAACCACATTGCCAAAAAATAGATGAGCTTCCTTTCTAGATGAAATAACAGTTTGCAATACAAATATTTCCCTTTGCCACAATGTCTGTAGGTGCATCTAGTCCTAGTTAAATTCCAAAGACTGAACATTATTCTTTAAATAAAAAGCAATTTTTGGAATGCATCAACATTCCAGTGGGACTACAAAATCTGTACCTTGGTATTTGAGCCCAATTCAATTTCCGTTGAACTGGAAGAGTGCAATATGAATCAATGATCCCAATGAACTGCATATTGGAGTTGCAGGCTATGAGAAAGGGAAACAAAAATAAGATAGATGTATCAATTGATCTAGAAAAATCTCATTGCTGGCACAGTGAGATCAAGAAATAATAGAGGTCAATAAGCCTAGAGATTGTCCCGTTTTACTGAGCTTTACATTTACCACAATATTATTTTTAAGAGATAGGATAAGGAAAAAAAAAGAGTAGGATACATGGCTTCTACAAGTTTTAAAATATGTTAACAAGTGCAAGTGATAGGGCATAGCAGTCCAAACCTCTCAAATAAGAGCTGTTTCTCTACTCTGTTAAGAAACCAATATTCAGGCTTTAAGACATTTAAAGCTTTAGGCTTTCATGTGGCAGTCCTCACCAGGAAGCCAGCACATACCCTATGACAAGTCTTCCTCAGTGAAAGAAGCTGCGAAATAATAGCAGAGAGGTTTCCAGCTAAAAGCTGGGGGTGGGGTGGGGACAGGACACAAAAAATGAGGAGAGCAATCCCTTCCTCTAATTTCTGTGGGAACTGTGCTAAGGAGCTGGATGTAATATTTCTTGCTGCTGCTCAGATACCATTACTGAAGTCCCTTTCCTTTCTTTCCTTGAAGGTCTAAATCTTTGTAGCTGAATACAGAAAAACATCTATTGTCAGTACTGGTCAGTACTGGTAATATAATAATTCATAATCCACTTGTTACATAGGTGTCAAGCATCTCCCAAACAACTGGTAAAACTTAAAATACGACCTTCTGCAGACTAAAGAAATATTTATGCATTGATAGGGACAAGTCATCTGTAGCTGTTAATGTACTTTAGGATGGCTAGAAACCATTTACTTAGACCACCCCTAAAGCCAAGAAGAGTGAAAATAGCTTTTGGCCCATTATTTAGCCTGAGGTCTAAAAATACTTTGTGACAAGGTTTTGACATATCTCCTACAAGTAGAAGCTCACTTCTCTACAGGGGAAGTACTTGGCTGCTATTGAAGTCGGGTGGGTCATTAACAGCAGAGGTGCCCCTGTAATTTCACAGCTGCCTGGAGGGTTCAACAGGTATCTCTTCACTTAAACACCAGCAAGTGCCTGGAGGAAAAACCATATGGGATGAGAACTCCCAGTAAAGTAATTTCTTACTTGTAAATCCTACTAATTTATGACCCTGTGTTAATGCCTCAAGCTCTTTGAAGAACTATTACATAAATCTTTTTTAACTGCATTATCATCTCTTGCACACAAACCATAATTTATTCTAAGGACTTCAAAGGTCATCAGTTATCCTGGCTGCAGGTCCAGCCTTACATGGCAATCCATTAAAAACAGAGAGACTTCTCCCAACAAAGTTTTTGCTTTGAATTGCCAGATGACTGAAACTGTTAACTGTTTAGTGGTCACTCTCAAAGAGTCATCATATTTTTATCATCTTTAAAAGCTTCTGTTCAATTCTGCAGTCTATTAAGACATCAGTAGTCTTCCTCATGGCCTGTATTTTTCAAGAATTATATAATATCCTCATTAGGATATGTTAGCATATATTTGACCTCGGTGAGTCAGAGAGATACAAAGTATTATCTCAAACAAACTCTTAGAATGGAGCATACATCAGGGATGAAGCTTCTGCTTTGTAAATATATTCAGAAGACAGACACCCTTTTCCAAGTATTTAATGCAAGATTTCTTTGGTGTTCAAAAAAAAGATCTGTGTGCTCCACATCTGTTTATACCCCTGGTTTGAATATTCTCTCTGTATCAAAAGGATAAAACTTCTGTAAAAATATTCTGAATGTTTATCATAGAAAGTCCAAAAACCACCTCCAGAGGAACTGGAAAAATATACAACTAAAAGAAAAAACAAATTAAAAAGGCTTGAAAGCAATTCAGACAAAGAGGGATTTACCAAATGGAAAAGGCAGCTGTAATGGCTGAACTCTCTTTATCAGTATTCTAACAAATAACACCTCCTGTGCCTTAAATATTTAATGTGAAATCCATGGATTTATATAGCTTACAAAATGCCAGAGGCTTATTATCTTTACAGATTGCATGACAGGAATATTCACATCATTTGATTCCACTGTTTAAGACAACAGGAATTCCTGCAGGTGCTAATGGTAGATAACTTGTGGGCTGCTTCAATAATCTACTAATTATAGAATTCCTCAGGTAGAACAATGTCATTAATCTGATTAAATTATTTATATTTCTGGAAAGCAAAATCTTATTAGGTCCTTGGCATTTGACTGTGTATATTACACAGCTGTGTTTGTAGTTTATGGTGGAGGAAAAAGGTCTGTATTTTACGTAGCCATCACCATAGCTGGAAGAGGACCAGAGTCTCTTATATCCTGACTTCTAGTGCCATTCATAAATTTCAGGGCATACTTTGCATTGCATAGGTTGTCAATTTAGAGCACTGTAACACTTCTGAGAATGAAGGTTTGTTGTGAGGCATTTACAGGCACCTCGTCTTCTCAAGAGTAATACAGTAACAGATGGGGATGGATTTTCATACACCCACTACAGGGTATTCATGCTAACACTAGTGAAACTATCAGACACACTTATGTAAGATCAGAATCAAACCAACTGCCAGAATTAAGATGAGGGTGGTTTTCTATTAAAGAAAGCAGGAAAAACACAAATGTAATATTGTTTGCATAAAGCACAATCAAATCCCACTTCAGCAGCTATGATTTTAAAACAGGACAGAGCTTAGGAACCAGGAACTGCTATCGACCTTGACTTGTACATTAAAACATAATAATAGCACTAAAACTAGATGCGCTGTAAGTCAGCAAAATCAGAAATTTTGCTAAGTACTTGCAGCACAGAAGGCTGCAGCAATCATCTTCCTATCACACAGCGTAATGTGTTGTTTATAGATAAATGACAAATCCCACTGTCATCTCTGTATACCATTGCACAGTATACTTACCTTCTATTCTGCCACACAGCTCCATTTGAAACTTAACTTCCCACACTTGTACAACAATTAGAACAATTGCAATCAACACAAAAATGTTGCCATAGTAAGGAAATAAAACAGTATATTTTTAGTCATTTAAGTATTAAGGTATTTAGAGAATTCTTAATGATATGATTTGATGTTACACCTGTTTAACTGCCATATCAGACAACTTACGTGTACAATAATTTACCGAATAGTATCAAGCTGTCTCTGTAGGTCATTATTCTGCTAACATTTATTTACAGTCAACTTAAATTCACATTCATTTAAAGCTAAGAACAGGCTTAAATGATAGTAGTATCCCTTCAAGCAAATAATTGCTGTTCTGATTTTATAAGTCATCAACTAGTACGATTTTTTAGCTTTGTGCCCATCTAAACATGCAAAATGAACAACACAGAAAATGTTGAGAACACCAGTGTCCCATTGGGCATGTATTAAAATACATGCTCTAAGAGTCCCTTCTTTCTTTAAAAACCTATTAACTTTTATGTGTTAGGTTTTGGTGTGAAATTCAGTTTTGAGACTAGAAGTAACTCATACAGTACATACTGTACGTAGTCAGCCACTCAAAATATTACAAAGCATTTCAAGCCCTAACATTACTGGATAACCTATACCTGTTTATTACTTTATACAAATGACCAAAGACTCCTTCCAGTGCACTACTGGCCAACTATCAAGTGCAAAGGATATCTGGAAAGGGATTAGAAAGAACAGTTTCACATATTCAGCTGATTCTTCTAACAAAAAATAATTTTTTGTGAGTCATATAACTTTCTGACAACAACAAAAAAGAAAAGTGATAACACATTTTACCTCTGTCCTACGCAAATCTGGTCATATAAAATGTAGCATGTTCATCACAGTGGAAGTGAGAAAGAGTCCTCTCCACTCTTCAGTAACAGCTCCTGCGATGAGTCATAGCAGAAAGTCACCTTGCATAAAACACAGTATCTCTAGGGCCAAACTCTCTGCTAGTTGATCTGGCACAGTATAACTGCAATTAATTAACCAGAAACTATTTCTACTATAAGAAAGTTCAGTGCTCTTTCCATAAGCAGGTTTCTTATGTGCTTCTTGACAATAGACTTTCCTAGGGAAGCCTGGTTTGTGTGGCACAGACCTGAACGACAGCACATGCCTGCTGATACCGCCATGTCAATAGACCTCCTTAAAGCCTTTGAAGTGAGAAAAATGTCCATTCTTTCAGACACGTCCACTTGAGTCATTGTCAGAGGAAATTTGCAGGTCATCCTAGAGATGTAAAAGTGATGATTCTTCCATCTGCCTTAAATCAGAGGGATATTCAGCATGCTCCCACAATCACTTCACTGCTCAGTTGGACAACATGCTCAAGGTTCAAGCCATTCTCATGTTTAAGAAAGTCCTCTGTGCAGAATGAGACACACAGATATAAGCACACTTTTCTTGTGATCATCCTCACTGTTCCTCAGGCCAAGGAGGTCTGACGCATGTTTAGTATATACAATAACCATCTGCTAAATAGCCACATTACAGAGAAGGGAAAAAAACAACATGCAGTATCTTACTTCAAGCTTAAAGACCTCATTTTCTCCTACTCTACAGCTATCATTGTATAACTTTATTCAGCATATGCAACATTGCAGCAAAGTCTACTACACTCGGTAATAACAATCTAAGTGCCTGGAAAAACAAGATTATTCAATGCTGAACGACTAGTAAAGACCTGTTACAAGCTCTATCTGAGGGATTTTAGCATTTTCTCTAGATGATACTCAGATTTGTTTTCCTACGTCCACTAGCTATCAAATCCCAGAATAATGACTTTTTTGTTCCTGTACAATGTTATATCACACATGTGAAGACAAGCCTAGATTCAGAAGGCAGCAAAACCAGCACTGGTTCCCATACCTGTTAGTGGGATGAAGAAAGTGAAAAGAAATGACAGAATTAGCTGTAGGTAATGCTGGGACCTTATTAATAGTCCTCAATGCACAGACTTTGTGCCCACATACATTCAGACTACATTATGCTCTGCTCAAGGATGCTAGGGATAAGAAGTAGCTTAATCATGCCTTCACATTTAATGTGCTACAGCTTTCTTCCAGTCTTTTGCAGGAGAGATAATGAACTTCATTAGGAGGGTAAGTATGAGAACCCTGTTCTTTCCAAAAAAACTTCTATGGCCCCACATTTAAAATTAAATCTGCTTTTGCCCTATGCAAAGGACAGTTTCTACTTTTCCTGATAAAACAGAAAACTATGCATAGAAATTGTTAAAGAACTAATTCCTACACAATACTCTTTTTCTCCACTACAGTTTAAGGAGGTCCTATGCATAAGAACTTAGGACCTCCTTACTGTTCTCCTGCATAAAGTTAAACTGCAAAAGCAGACAAACACTTCCTCTGAACCAGATGCAAGTAAAAATAGTGGGAGAATGGAGAAAGTATGTGGCATGAAAAAGAGGGAGTGCAAGACAGAACAGCAAGGAACAGATAATCTGTTGCTGTAAACTGCAGAAAATTCTCTGGTTCCAGGAGACCACAACATTTTGCACAGCTGAGAGCTGCCCTAGGATAAGAGACAGGGAAGAGAGATCGGACAGAACAATAATATGTCATGAGGCCTGGTCAAAACTGGATTTCAGGTGTTAACCTTTGTATTAAGAGATCTTTAACCTTCAGGCTATCCAAGATGGGAGTGCAATGGCAGTGACTAGAGAGACGAGCAGGTAAAAACTTCTGCCAAGCCGTAAATATCCTTTTGCAATGTTAACTGTCAACTGATAGTGGTATTACAGATGCACTGTTTAGTTGGGGGGTGGAGACTGCTATTTTGCTTATTCTACATGACTGTGTACCTTACTATGGTTTTGTGTTTATTATTATTTTTTGGCAAATTAAGTAATTGTTTGTGTAAATGGAGTGTGTGTACATTTAAAAAAAACCCAACTATTCTTACATCAGTAACGGGCATGTAATTCTTGTTTCTCTTGCTTATTCAAAATTATAACCTCAGATACAAAATAATTCACATTTTAGTCACTGAAAAAAATGATCTGATTCTCAAAATTGGAATATGCTTAGCCAGCTCTGCTGCCTTCAGCAAAATGGGGGCACCTGAAGTTCTTTATAGGATTTAACAACAAATATCTGCAAGTGTGAATGAACTCATTAGATGTCTGAGCGTGTTCTTTTCTCCTCCATTATTATTCAGACTTCTTTCCCACCCAGAAAAACATTGATGTCAATATCACTCAGGTACGTTCTTGTTTTCTGTGGTTTTTTTTAATCCATGAAGTTTATTGTACCTCCCTCAGTCTACTTGATTGTTTCTCCAGATTAAACTGGCATGAAATGCAGTTACCACACAAATACTGCTAGCCCTAACTAAAGAAAGCTGTCATCTCAGATAGCTATAGCCTGTTACCTAAAAACCCATCAGATTCTTAATCCAATGATCATTTAAAATAAATCCATTCTATCACAGAATTATAGAATCGTATAATGCAAAGGCAATGCATTACAATTTGAATTGTTATGTGCACTTTCATATGGTAAGGACACTTAACTTAGTTATAATATCCATATGTGCAAAGTCAGCTCAAAAACATTTCCCTAAACAAGCTTACAAATTAGAACAGCTTTGGTGACAGCTGCGTGTGTACCAAAAATTTTGAAATCCAAGTATCTACCATGCTGAAAAGGATCTTATTTCATTATACCCTTCTCCAATTTACATACTTATCCAATTCACCTTTGGACTCAAAGCACATAATTTAAACAAGAACAGAAGAGCAGGCTCTTGGAACACAGACACAATAACCTACATCTATATCATCACATAAACATATCATTGTAGAAACATGCAGTACTATAATTACAGTGTGCAGGAAAATAAAGCACTTATCATGTTATTGTTTGATTTAGCCCCTGCATGCCAGCTGAATGCAACCCTTAGAAGGCTTTGGGAAAATGGAGGGGCTAGTGAGCCACATCTGCCGAAGGAAGGAAACAATTCTGAAGCAGTAGAAACGTGGAGTATGTATATTCCTATTACTTCCTCTATCTCTAACTTTCATGGTGGGATGATAACTTTTTGCAAGTATTTTCTTTTCCAAAAATGCCCTCAGAAACATGTAAATATAATTTTAATTGTATAAATTGTTCTTGGTGCTTTGGATGATTCAGCAATACTCCAAGCCTCAACTCTCGTATCGCTCACAAACCTCCACTGGGGAACTGCGGTACATATTACAGAATCATTTAGGTTGGAAAATACCCTTAAAAACCATCAGGTCCAACTGCCAACCTAACACTGTCAAGTCCATCACTAAACCATGTCACTTAAGCGCCACAGCTACACATCTTTAAAATACCTCTAGGGACAGTGACTCAAGTGCTTCCCTGGGCAGCCTGTTCCAAACCTTCACCAGCCTTTCAGTGAAGAAACTTTCCCTAATACCCAGTCTAAACATCCCCTGGCACTACTTGAGGACATTTCCTTTTATCCTATGGCTTGTTAACTGGGAGAAGAGACCTGCCCCCACCTGCCTACAAGCTCCATTCACATAGTTGTAGAGAACAGAGAACAATAAGGTCTCCTCTGAGTGTCCTCCAGATTAAACAACCTCAGTTCCCTCAGCTGCTCCTCATAACACTTGCGATCCAGTCCCTGCACCAGCTTTGTTGTCCTCCTCTGGACACACTCTAGCACCTCCATGTCCCTCTTACAGTGAGGGGCCCAAACCTGAACACAGCATTCGAGGTGCGGCCTCACCAGTGCCCAGGACAGGGGGACCATCGCTGCCCTGGCCCTGCTGGCCACACTGTGTCTGGTACCAGCCAGGGTGCTGCTGGCCGCCTTGGCCACCTGGGCACACTGCTGGCTCACGCTTAGCCGGCTGTGGACCAGCACCCCCAGGCCCTTTCCCACCAGGCCCTTTCCAGCCGCTCTGCCCCAGCCTGTAGCGCTGTGTGGGGCTGCTGTGACCCAAGGGCAGGACCCGGCACTGAGCCCTGTTGAACCTTATACAATTGGCCTCAGGTCATTGGTGCAGCCTGTCCAGCTCCCTCTGCAGAGCCTCCTGCCCTCCAGCAGATCAACACTCCCCCCCAACTTGGTGCCATCTGCAAACTTACTGAGGGTGCACTCAGTTCCCTCATCCAGATTCTTGATATTAAGCAGGGCTGGCCCCAACACTGAGCCCTGGGGAACACCACCGTGACCAGCCGCCAGCTGGATGTAGCTACATTCACCCCCACTCTTTGCACCCAGCCATCCAGACAGTTTTCTAACCAGTGAAGAGTACACCCATCCAAGCCATGAGCAGCTGTTTTTTCCTGCTGTGGGAAACTGTGTCAAAGGCTTTACTAAAGTGTATGTGCATCACATCCACAGCCTCTCCTTCATCCACTAGGTAGTTCACCTTGTTATAAGAAGGAGATCGGGTTTGTCAAGCAGGACCTGCTTTTCATAAACCCATGCTGGCTGGTCCTGATTCCCTGGTTGTCCTGCACATGCCATGTAATGGTGCTCAGGATGATCTGCTCCAGAACCTTCCCTGGCGGTGAGGTCAGGCTGACAGGCCTGTAGTTCCCCAGATCCTCCTACTGCCCTGCTTGTAAATAGGCGTCACATTTACTAACCTCCAGTCAACTAGGACCTTCCTAGTTAGCCAGAACTGCTGATAAATATTGAAAATGGCACTTCCGCCAGCTCCCTCAGTACCCTCGGGTGGATCCCATCCAGCACCATAGACATCTGTGTGTCAAGTGGTGCAGCAGGTTACTGACCATTTCCTCTTGGATTATGGGGGCTGCATTCTACTCCCCATACCTGTCTTCCAGCTTGGGGGGCTGGGTACCCCAAGAACAACTGGTCTTACTATTAAAGACTGAGACAAAGAGGGCATAAAGTACCTTAGCCTTTTCCTCATCCTTTGTCACTATGTTGGCATGACATTTCTACATGGCATACTGCAGAAAAGCTGAAATCCCTGTGCCCCTAACAAACAGAAAGACTCCACCTCATCACCTGAATTATTTTCTAGTATTTTGACTGAAGAAGCATAAATAAGAATGACAAATGATGCTGAGATAAGCAATAAATTTTAATTCCCTGACTTTAATGCTCCCAAAGAGCACATTATCACTACTTAAAATAGTGACCACCATAAAATAATTAAGTGTAATTAATTCTAATTCCAATCCTGCTCAGAATTTGTATATCAGGAACAGGCCTAATCTACCCTGGAAAAACTTAACATGCCATTTATCTGTTGGTCACTCTGTGTATAGCACTCATCACATTCATGCACATAATTCTTCTTCAGGAGTATCTGCACTGTTTGGGATCATTTCTGAATAAGTCAAACATTATATGGTGAGGCTAGTTAAAAAAATTTCTATTATTTTTCTCTTCCATAAATCAGCAAAAGACCTAAAAGTTCTGACACTTCATTACAACTGATGGCCACCTCTGAATCCTTCTCAATATTGACTGCCGGTGAGCTTAGGCCTCAAGAATTAAATTCTCTAGCATAGTTCTGTCATGGAGGAGGGCTGGAGCATAGAGATGCCAGTCTTCAAACCCTCCTGAATTCCCACAGCTACAGACCAAAACCACAAGCAAGCCATTTTGCAGATTGCATGGTGGGTCTGCAGTCTGTAGCAGCTGAGGGCATCATTTACTGCAGATTGAGAGGTCCATGTAAACTGTCCAACCAGGACCACAAGCAATTTATGACTCTTCAGGAACTGAAGGTGTGCAAGAACTGTGGCCAAAATAATAATTTAAGGGTTGGGTGCTCTTACTCCATTTCATCCTGAATTTTTCCAAGTCAAGTCATGAGTTGTTTGTTAAGATCTTTCTGTGGGAAATTTTGGCATTTCTACTTCTGGTTCCAGAAAGCCAGAAATTTTGACTTTTGGACCAGCTCTATCATCTTGATGTCTATCAAAGCAGATAATTCATCATCATAAAAAAAAGAAGCCATGGAAAAGTCAGAGCACCTTCTGTGCAAACCACATTACTTATTTTCAACGTGGGTCTATTTGATGTTACCAATATAAGAATTTTAACATAGGGGTCAGATCACACCTTTGCAATCTTCTTTAATTCCTTCTAAAGGCTACCCAATTGATACAAGGCAGCTAAGAACTGAGCAGGCATCTGGTGCAGGAGGGAACTGGGACCTCTTCAACTGCCACCCTGTGTGAGTGTAAGGAAAGAGGCAGAATTTGCCCAGGTGACCTGGCACAAGGTTGGCCAGCATCAGCTGCAGCTCAGGCAGCCAGCACGGGATGTGCCACACGCACCCATCATAACCTGGGCGCACAGACCACTCGCACAGCTCAGCTCTCAGCAGAAGGCAGCATCCAGCTTGTCTGGCTGCACCACCAGTTTCCCCGTCTCCCCAGGGGGAAAGGTGCACGGATGTCCTGGTGTCGTCTGGGATAGAGTTAATGCTCTTCTCAGTAGCTGGTACAGTGCTGTGTTTTGGATTTAGTATGTTTTTAAACAGCTTAAAACCTGATGTTTTTAGTTGCTGCTAAGTAGTGTTTATAATAGGCCAAGGACTTTTCAGTTTCTCAGGCCCAGCCAGCGAGAGGGCTGGAGGGGCACAAGAGACTGGGAAGGGACACAGCCAGGACAGCTGACCCTAACTGGCCAAAGGGATACTCCATACCATAGAAGTCACACTTGAGTACATAAAGTGTGAGGAGTTGGCTGGGGCCTGCCGATTGCTGGTGGGGAACTGGCTGGGCTTCAGTCAGCAGGTGGTGAGCAACTGTACTGTGCATCACTTGAGGGTTTTTTTGTCCCCTTTTGGTTTTGTTCCTCTCTCCACTCTCCTTTTCATTACAATTGTTGTTGATATTATTATTTTATATTACTTAATTTCAATTATTAAATTCTTCTCCTCTCAACTCATGAGTTTTACCTGTTTCCCTGATTCTCCTCCCCATCCTGCGGGTGAGCGGCTGTGTGGTATTTACTTGCTGGCTGAGGTTAAACCACGACACACCCCTCCTCAAGGCCTCCCATAGCTGCTCACACCAAGCTGATGCAACCGATACACCCACCTTGAGAAGGG
Organism: Falco rusticolus; assembly: GCF_015220075.1. Classification (NCBI taxonomy): domain Eukaryota; kingdom Metazoa; phylum Chordata; class Aves; order Falconiformes; family Falconidae; genus Falco; species Falco rusticolus. Next base: position 42,763,807 of record NC_051210.1, on the reverse strand, counting down.
GTGTTTCAGGCAGGAGCTACCTCACTGATGGGGTCACAGATATCCCCAGTTATGGCATCTGGTCCCAGACTATCTTCTCCATTGCTGCTGTCCATTGCGCTTCCTAGAGAAGATGAGGAAGCTGCCAGCTGGCACTAAGGTGACTTACAGGCAAGCAGTGGCCGTCTGGGGAGATGAGAAGACCCAGGGGTAGCTAGATTTAGTCATAAGATAATTTTGGTGTTTATGACCATATATCTGTGATAGGCATTACTCAGAGGTACAACCAGTGCCAAAAGGAGATCAAGATCACTGTGAAGCCCAAAACAATAAAAATACATCCAGATTTGGGGAGGGAGATGCACATATTTCATGCTTGCCTAGACATGACTCATCAGTACGCTCTTCTCCATGCAGCCCGAGGAGCTGCCCCAGTGCTTCCCTCCCTCCCCCTCCAGCCTCTCCCCTGCTCACTTACAAACCATGTCGAGCCACAACTTTACAGCTACATCACTTTCCCTGCACACAGCTGGGCATACTGTGCATAATAATTCAAGGACTACCATTACACTACTGTTAAATAACTTTTTGTCTGCTAATCAGGATGCAATTGGATTAGCTTTCACTGCCTGACCTCATGGCCACTTAGAAACACTGCTTCATTTTCATCACAACATTGATGCAACAAGGAAATATTATAACCATTTTATAGAGGCACAGAGTGATTAAGCTGTTTGCTCAGTCAGCAGCAGAGTCCACAGCTGAAGTCATAAAACCTAAAATCCCACAACTTGAAAAATACAGTCATCCATCGCCTGTCTCCTTGACAACTCTGATGCTATATCGGAGAGTTTCCAGGGATGGCCATGTTCCACAGCTTCTCTCTGACGTCAGTGACCATTTCCCAGATTTGCAAATAGTAGAACAAGAGAAGGGAAGTATTACAGATTAAGTTTATCTTTAAGCTTAAGAAAAAAAACCTGCAGACTAATTACACAACAAAACCTCAGGGGATTACACAAACAAGTACCACATTGTATACACTGAAGCAGAAAGAAAATTGTCTGTGTACAAAGAAAAAATACATTTGGACAATGCGCAGCTATGTCCAAAGAACTACAAATAAATTTAAAGGTATTTATTGGAAATATTAATAAGCGGGTTTGATGACCCTGGAGATATCCTCTTAGGGGAATTTCCATAATCTTCTAGCCTTTAAGAGTAGCTCTGAGCAGAAATTTGAGAAGAGTGAGGCTTTTGAGTGTATTGCCACTGCTTCAAGTTCCTCCACCTCTCATTCCTGCCCTCGACGGTACACATTGTTCTGCAAGATATCTCCCAGTTCAGAAGAACAAGATGCCAACTCCCTGTGTGTCTTTCACCTCAAAAACGCAAGTTTAAGCACACAGAAAACATCTAGTTGCCAAAAAGAATCTTAACCTTGAAGAAGCTATTTTCTACAGAGAAACACATTAAAAGTGGGCCAGAAGGATCATGTGCCAGATATACAAGATGTAACTTGAAGATTCCTGCTGTTGCACCATGTCCAAGGCAAAAAAACCCTTCTCTTCCTTTCACTTGTTCACTTTACAATTAGAAACCATACAAGATGAAAGGGAGTTACACATTAACCACACAATTTCAAACTAACTATAATGTAAGCAAAAAAGTTTCAATGCTCCCTTCCTTGCTTCCTTCTGTTGTCTCCAGATGCGTTTCTCCCAATTTTTGATACAAATCATTTCCCCCTGTATTTTAAGGGACTAACCTTTCATGTTCTTTCAATATAACTAGTACTTCAGAAACATATTAAAAAGTTAGCACAATTTTTAATTGTAAAATAGCTACATGAGAGAAAAACAATCTTCTGACCATTTGTAGATTCCTTTTGCCATAAAACATAAGTTATTGTGATGGATCTGTCATTTTAAGGTAGCTATTATTGCACTTGGCTTGTGTAAGATGATATGTTTATTAACACTGTTTCAGTGAACAGTGTCACTGTTGGGTAGACTTTAATGTTGACGGTTTAGCCTGGCTGATCTCTGGTGAATCACAGAGATAAGCTCATTATAACTTCAACAAGGAAACCGTATATCACATGAAGGAACAAAAACCAAACAAAGATTTAGCTGGAGTGTCAGGAAAAATTGCTGTAAGAATACAGGATAAACACATTCTTCAGAAGAAGAAGAACACAGCAAAGGAAAAATACTGTTTTCTACTAAAAGAAACACTACTCTTTTTAGGATATTTCCATGGGTTAAGAGGAAGAGAAAAAAAGGAAAAAACTTAGATAAACAAACTGTATTTCAAGGCTAAGTGATTGGCCTTGATTTGGCAAATAGGATACAGGTTTATTATCCCTCTCCCTGCTTCTTTGTAGTTGCTGTCTATGTAGACAACTTTGAACTGTTTACAAACTGGAATCCAGAAATCTTTCTTTATGTCTAAATATTGACAGAGCGCAACAATTTCTGGAAAACAACTTAATGACAGAATGGCCTAGGAAGAATGATGGAAAAGACACCATAATCACTGTTCTTTTAGTGAAGCCTTTTCTATTATTCTTGTTGGGGGATAAAAAATGGCAAGGTATGAGATTTATGATGGGAAAGGAATCCCACTTTCTGCAGAGTTCCCCCGTTCAAAAGGAGATTCTACAGTATCTGCAGCCATATATGCCCCAGATGGTGTGACTTACACAGCCCCAGTATAAGCTTGCTTCTTTTCCTGTGTGAAAGTTTTCTCTGCACTCTTTTCCGGCAGTTATGCCCAAACCATACTGTAATCTGCAAACCCTTCACAGCATCACTGAGAGCCTGCCTCATGGTTTGCAGACTGCCCACTCACCTCTTGTCTTTTGCTTTTCTCTCACTGTCCCATGCTTGTTCTGCAGCTGCACCATATGACTACCATCTCAAACATCTTATGCTGTCAGCCATATGGAAGACTCTACACTTCTTGGAGTCACCAGCACTAGCAAGGTAATTGCTTGCTCAGTGATTCTTCAGTACTTGGTTGACATCTTGCACCTTCTTGTAATTTGACATCAGGCATTTCAGTATTTTCCCATCTTTCACACAGAAGACCCATAGGTAAAAATCAGTTGAAAATGAAAAAGTTTCCCCTCTCTTTTTGTTTTTAAATCAGAATTTACAAATCCCAATAAATGTCGCTGCTTACAATGGACACAGATGGGGCAGGACCACCTTTCAGCACTGTCATGTATAGAACTTCCCATTCAAGACAGAAAATGGCATCACTCACTTCATTTTGGCAACACATCAAGTGAAGAATAGTCTTCCCTTCCTCCCTCTGACTAGCTCCTTCTCACACAGGCAGTTTTCTTGTCCATGATGCAGACTCATCAGGAAAATCTCACAGTGAGGGACACTCACAAATTAATCTGTGCTAACACACAGGTCTTGGTGCTTGGGTATTAGCTTGTTTCTTTTCCCATAGAGACCAACATATTCTTACCCCACAGTTTCCTTCGCTTCCTCCAGAGAATGAGAAGTGTTTGTATGTCTCAAACACATGCAAGTGCATTTTTCCCCCAACACCTTTTAAAACAATCTTTTTGAGTCTTGGATATTTAATGTAACATTTTCATTTTTGCAGGTAAAAGCAGCTTGAGACGCTTTAACTATAGACCTCAGATGTCCTCAGGAAATTCAAAGTACTTTAGCGAAGCTGTTCTCAGTTTCAATAACGTGGGTGTTTGGAATTAGCACTTGTCACATTTATCTTATGTTAGAGTGGTTACAAATGCATCACTGAAACCATGACACTTTAACAAGCTGCCACATAGATTAGTACTACCTAGCTTTTACGTGGCATTTTAGCTGTGAATCTCAAAGCAGACTACAGAAGATGGTAAGCAACATGCCATTTAGCAGACAGAAAAGAGTGAGAGACTGTGTGGTGAAACAGCCTGCCAGAGACTACTCAGGAAAACAGCTCCTTCTGGCCACTGAAAGTGGGGTCAGTAACATCCTGAACATGGGTGCTCCACCCCTGCCTGCCAGCAAGCCTTCAGAAACACCTTACAGCCGTGCATCTGAAGAGCCGGGTTTCCATGCAACGTTATGGATGTCAATGTCTTGTTGCTGCAAAAGAGAAAAGGCAAGGCACAAGGGTCCCTGCATGAATCAATTTCCAGAGATTGGCCTTCTAGAATGTTTTTTCAGTTGGGTTTTCACCAGGAGTGCTCTTCCATTCTAGCATACTCCAGTGCCATATTTTGAACTCCACTGAAACACAATACTACTGCTGAAGCCACTAGAAACCTTCCCAATTTGTACCTGCAAACCAAAGTAAGACTCTAACCAAGATGGGTTCCCATATGAAAACACCAGTAACCACATTAAAATGCAATATATTTATTTAGCAGACAATTACAATCAAACTGGCTTTCAGCCACTCACACTAGTATGCTGTGCCGTACCGTATCTTCCTTCAATAGAAGATATTGAACCTTTTTTTACTAATCATGCAACCTCCAGCATTGACAAAAGACAGGTTAAGCAAGAGAAAAAGAAAAAAAAAAAAAAAAAGAAAAAACCCAGTAAGTTTAAACAGCCTTTTGATAGAATACAACAAAGGTAGTTTATGCCAGTTTAGAGTCAAGATGGCAAAAATAGCAGGACCCTAGTTCTCAAAGTCAACCCCTTTTTTAAACGTTTATTACAAAACATTCTGGTGAGAAAGCTGTGGCTTGAACAAACAAAATTCCAGCTACAAATTTCAAGAAAGAGAAATCTCTGAAGCCAAACTGGATATCCAGAACTGAAATTCATGGCTACTTATAGTAGGAAGCAAATGCATAGCATGCATATAAAGGACCATGCTTAAGCAACTTTGAACCCCTATACATCTGACATGTTTGAAAAATACTCAAAAGGCATCTCAGAGAGGACCACATCTGTGCGTGCCTCAGTACCACCTCTTCTGTTTCAGCAACATCTAAAAATTTGCTAAGGTTGGAGAAGGAATTGGTGTGACACAACATAGACCTTCTGTTGCCTATTTCTAAGTCTTTTTGCATACTTTGAAGAGCTGATTCATGCTGCTTCAGCCATATAACATGGTTTAAAAGTAGCTGGAGTGAGAATTCAAATCCTGATTTGCATAACCAAGGTACAGCATTCAAAATAGAGTAAAAAACACTCTATTTTTGAACTGTTGGACTTTCATGGAAATGGCAGAGTTCAAAACAGAACTTTTGTTTCCTCCTCAAAACTACTCAATATATTAAGAAGAAAGGTGCAAGGAGAAGACAAATTTTTAAAGGACAATGTAAGTTTAAAAAATATACTTCATAATGATATTATATGGGGCTTCTAGCTTCACGATTTCATGCTCATATTCTCCTGTGTAGATAAGTCTTCCCATTTAGTCCAAGTTCTCCTGTTTTGCATCACTTGTACCTCACACTGGTTGTGTTCTCCTCCCTGCTCCCCCCACTGAAGCCCAGTCAGGACTTGTGAGCATTAGGGAGAAGAGGAACCTGAGGACCCAGAAGACTGCAGCATCTGAGAATAAAAATAATTACATTTTCAACAATAAAAACAGATTTGCTGTGGAGATGACAACATGCTTCTTGAAAAAAAAAATCAAATTTTCAGTTAGCTTTAGTTACAATCAGCAAAACCCTTTTTATTGGTAGCGGGCCAACAGCTATTTTAACAAAATTTCTGCAATTAATCATTTCAACAACAAATAAAAATCATTATATATATATAAAATTATATATTAATATAATTAGATATCCATGTGGAGGTGATATGCACTTTAAAGGAATTACTTTGAAAACAAGCAGGTTAATATATTTCTTGTACTACAATTTTCAATTTGCCAGCCTCACAGATTATGAATTTCAGTGTCCAAGTAACTCTGTCCTCCCCGTGATATTTACTGTATATACATACAAGTGCATGGGGTAAGTGGAATCATTCAGTACATCACACTTAAAATTCACAGCCAGAATATTCCAGTATTTCATATCAAGCACTAGCTGTCAAAGTAGAGAAGTTATCTATCAGTATTTGTATCCATGCATTGGTAAGTTTATGCATTTGCTTCTGGGTGAAGGGCTTTTGTTTTGATTTACCTCATGTAATTTATTCTTTTAAAAACCTTGAGAAACTGACAATAATGCTACCATTTTGGGCTAGGAAAGGAACTCTCCATATTGTCTAGATGAAAAGCCAAAAATAAACAAAGATAAAAGTAAGAATCTGATATTCAGAGTCTTTAATGGCACATAAGATGGTGCTCAAACCATCCCACTTTTAACTTTAAAAAAAAAATAATGGAAAAAACGACCAGAAATATGAGAGTTCAAGGACATCTTATTCCCCGAGCTAATACTTGGAAAACACTATATTCTAGAAGCAATTCATAAAGCTGTCTATATCATCTTAAGATAGAGGAGGGGGGAAAGGAAATTTCAGTCAGCATCATGACCCATATAAAAGAAATACAGTAAGTAAAATTACTAGAATACTAAAATAATCCTCCAGGGATTACTACAATGAATAGATGTTGGGATTTTTTTCTTAGAGGATAAGGGTTAAGAAAAAGTGGTTCCAGGCTCACCGGATAATATTTATGCTACTCTCTGAGTTACAAACTCCATTTGCCTTTCTATGCTCCAAATTCAGATCTATAGAAATTGCTCAACTTTGTTACTAGTGTTTTCTACATACTCTCAAGGCCACTTTCTTCCTTCTCATCTTTTTTCTTACCAGTTTCTTAAAACCGTATTAGAAATTGTTAGGAAGAAAAAAAATTTATTAGCTGAACTAAAAGTTGGAAGCATTTTTTTCATAGAGAAACGACAAATTTACTCTCCACCCAAAAGTTAAAAGTAAAAGAGAAAATTCCAACATAATTATGTACACTTGTTTGCCATAATGGCTTTTTCCCTGGGCTTTCTTTAAAAAATAAAGTTCAGCACACACTTCCCACTGAAGCTTAAGCTTTCAAACAACAAAAAATTCAATCATTTCCTACCAATCTCAAAAAGTCTTAGCGCACAAGAGACTACAAAAAGGCTAACAAATCCCAGAAAAAAAAATGAATCAAAAAACTTTCCTTGAGAATGTAACCATCTAAACCAGCAAGTTAGCCAACTCTAATCACTCTCCTTCAGCTTCTTCCTTCTGACTGCATAAAGAAACCTAGTCCTTTGCTGAGCATCCTTTCTTCTTCTCCAGCTCTCTCCTCATTGCCTTTTCCAGCACCATTTAGTTCCAGCTCAAACACGTTTTAACAATGCTTGAGGTAGGCTGCAGGGAGTCGCACCTGAGTCTCACTGCCTTCAGGTATGTAGTAGCTAGGACAAGGTGAGCCTCTTTCTTGTTTAGAATTATCTTCAAAGGAAATGAAAATTCTGGAAATGAGGATGGGTGAAAACAGTAAGGGTGGCCCTTATATGCATCTTTTTCCTTCTTTTAAGCCCACCCTCAACTTTGTTTAAGGGATTTGTATGGAGAAGGAAGCTTTGTGCCACATGCCTATGCTCCCTGGGTAGAAAAGCAGCTCAAAGCAAATGCAATAGCCAAAAGTGGTGGACACTGAGTTTCAGTTTTCTGGCCTTTCTAGCCTCTGGGAAGGGGTGTTTGGCAGTACTCAGGTCACCTTCACATCTCTTGCTCCTCACCTGCTTACAGGCAAGCTCTCCCTTTTTGCAGAATTTGCAGGCCTTGGAACTTCCTCCAGTTCCTTCATCCCCCACATGAGGCAGCAGCACTCACATAACAGCCATGTTAAAAACAATTTTCAGATTAAGAGTTAATTGAATCACACAATCCACAGCCCTGTTGATGCTGAGAGTGCCACCTTCCTGGCTTGCTTTCAGATGTCATTAAACACAACCCATCAGGTCATTTTTGCACTCATAACAATTTTGGGATGTATTTCCATTATTAAAAATGTCGCATATATTTCTGGTGTTACTTAGCCTCTGTTTTGTCAAATGCAGCTAAAATAACATACACAATTACAATCTCACATCCTTGTTTCCAAATTATTACATATTATTTGACAATAACTGTCTTGCATTTTGCCTTATGTTATCTTCAATAAGTACAGTTACAATTAGCAAGACTTGTTAAAGCACAGACATATCCATCCAGCTTTTGAAAAACAAAGCTAAAGTAGTAGTGATGCGATTCAGCTTCCCTTGTGGAGGCTGACAGCTGTGTAAGAAGCCTTTCAACACAGTGAGAACAAGTATTTCCCCTCCTTACTTGTATTGAGTAACCTGGAGATGTAATTTATGATGGATTCACAAACAAAATGGTCAATGGTTCAGTACAAACCAAACATAAGCAGACACATTTCTAAACCCGTCCGTCATGCTGCTTAAACAATCTGTTGATCCATTGAACAAATATATGTTGAAAGATTAGGCGGGAGTTGACTGCCATTCAGTAAGATAAATGTAGACTAGACTCATTTTCTGCCTGACTTAACACTTAAGGATTTGTATTAAAGGGGAGGGGGAGAGAATTCCAGCCACCTAGATCTTTGGAATGAGATTAGCCTGCCAAGGACCTCACACAGAGGTCCCTACCAGCCCTCTTTCACATACTGAACCATCTGTTTTCTGAATAAAATTGCTAGGCAAGTGAACTGGCACTCAAGGAGCACCAATTCTGGCTATTCAGGTTTTTTTCTTAGCAGAATAGAAAAAAGGCAGAAAGATGAAGTTGTATGGGGTACAGTTGTAAGTTAAAAGTCCTAGCTATGCAGTCATGGTCTTCGTTATACTGTTGTTTCACAAAAGAGTTGCAGGCTATTGAGCGAGAGAGAAAACTGAAGACCATTAAGCGGGGAAAAGCATTCATGCTGCCTGGGGCCATCCCCTGGCTTATAGTAAACCTCCTCCTTACTCGGCTTCTCCTTAGTGACACTCCTTCTAAAAGCAGGAGCTTTCCTAGAGGAAGACTCTTGGGTTTTTGCCAGAAAAATCCCTCACCAGAAGAGATGCTACTTTCTGGAAGTTGAGTCCAACAAGATTTTGGTTAAAGCATGATTTGTTGAGATTAGAAGTAGCACCCAGTGGGAGCCGAGCGTGTTTTATGACTTGTGTTTCCCATGACACCTGAAATAACTGGCACCCCCAGCAAAAAGGGCTACTGAAAGTTATGGTGGGCAAGCTGTCAAGAGTTCCAACTGTTTAAACCATCTCAGGTAATTCATCATTATGAAGCATTTCCTTTTCTGACAAACAAAAAAAATCCAACAAAATAAGAAAGTTTCTCATGTCTTTTTATAAACTTCTGAAATGCAATTCCAAATGTTTCAGGCAGGTCTGCAAGAGACTGCTGATGAGACTTTAAAAAGACAGTAGATACAGATGTTTTTGTCAGGCAGATCTGGCTTTTAGAAACATGGCATAGAAAATCTGGTAAAAATCCAGGTTCACTGAAGTCAATGGAAACATTTCTGCAAGTTTCAATATATGCATGTTTTCACAAGCTTACGAAAAACATCTTTCTACTGGGTTTCCACAGTTCGAATCCCACATGCTTCTGGGAATGTGCCTTACTGTAATGATTCCAGAAACCTCTACCAGGTGCCTATCTTGTGCTCCTAGATCTCCTGGCAGAGATAAATTACTCAGCATCTCAGAGCCTTCCATCCCATGACAACTGAAATGCACTTGTAAAAATTTTGGAATGAGTAACAATTTTCCAAGCATCTTGGTTCTAACTTCTAACTCTTGCTCCCTTTCTCACACAAGGCAAGATTTGTTAGATGCAGGCTGCACATGGGTATCACTACACAACCCCCTGTCCTGCAACACTCTCTTGGACCAACACTGGCATGTTCCCTTGAGTGTTTTGCTACCTCACAAATAACATCTTGCATGCATCAGGGCCTATTTCCTTTGTGTTACAGGGAAGTTGCTCTTTCAAATATTTCTTTTTTTTCCCCAGAAAGAAGCACTTAAAGTGCTAAAATATGCTTAACCTAGGCCACCGCCTCCAGCTTTTCCCCAGTTTATTTTACTCTCTCTAAAGCAGATCCTATGGTCTTTAGCATAGATGTCTTTTTGCTTGTTTCAACAAGTGGAGGCTAACGCAGTGCTGATCCCTGCTGGACACTACTGTAATGCTGAAAGCAGCACCTCGGAAAAAGAGCAAGCCCATTGTACCAGATACAGCAAACACTGTTCAAAATTACTATGCTTGATTGCATCTCACTGTCTCCTGTGCAAATACTAGCCGCTGCATATTTAAGTTCAAATTCACTGGAGAAGCTGAAGGACTTAGAAAACAGAGGTGGTTTTGCTTAATAATCAACTAGTACATATGATAACAAACCTAAGCATATTAACTTTTCTAATACATTTGATATTACTGCAGTATTCCTACCCCATTCATAACCTGTTCCTCCTTTGCTGTTTGACTTGCTGTTGCGGTACCCTGCACAAGGCAGATGGTTCATGTGGTCCTGGGTACTACTACCATGTTATACTTTCCAGCTGTGTTTCTACCACAATACAATGCAATTCAGCAACAGAAATAGATCAGACTTTGGCCCATTACTGGGCTGCGAACAGTCTTGAGATTGATGCTCTGCTTCATGACTGTTTTCATGCACATTGGGGTACCACAACTTTGCACCTGATATATTCGAGGGTATTCACTAGGAAAAAAATAGCAGATGGTGGCCAATAGCCAGTCTGAACTGGACTCACATGCCATCTTCAAAGAGGACATGTTACACAGCTGCTACACTTGTTTTGAGAGGGAGAAAACAACTCTCCAGCACTGAACAGCTTTGTTACTCTGATCTACTTCAGAAAGCATTTAGAAACTTCATCCTATGACTTCTAACTTATATATATTTATTTCTTGTTTTATCAATGAATTAAGTAATTCAAATTAATTTAAACCATATTTAAATTGTCATATACCTCTCAGAATTATTTTCTTGTAACTAAACAAAGATCAGGAAGAAAAAACCATACAACCTAGTCCCTTCAGTTTCTTGTCATGCTGCTTTAGACAACATTAGCTGACTTTCACGTCAGTACTTCTCCCATACATCCAGAAAACAGTCATACTACTTACTGCAAGCAGCTTAGACAATAAGTTCTTAAAAGAAATTAAGAAAGGGGTATGATACTATTTACAAACTAGAGGACCTCCCACTGTAGGAGCTCTTCTCACTGTAACTGGACAGAGTTCAGCTGTTTTCATCTTCTAGGAGGGATGAAAGCTAGTTTTGGTTTTAAATTGACAAGAAAAAAAAAAAGAAAAAAAAAAGAAAACCTACAAATTAGTGACACTCAGAAGTATCTTTTCTACCTCATTCTTTCCCAAGTTTAAAAATAGACGCTGTCCTACAGATGAGCCAGAGAGTATCCTATTATTGTCCCAACATATGCTTGTTCCGTTTCATTAAAAATTTGATTTCCCTGTTTCACAGTAAAGATGCTACCAGGAAAGATCAATAAATAACACCTAGTGCTCTTCCATGAGACATTTGGATGCAAAGTGCTGATGGGTTTGTGTTTTCTTGGGTTTTTACTCAGATGGAGGGTTTTTTTATATCACCAGTAGTCTGTATGAGAGTTACTTCAGGGATCTAATTCTATCAGAATTAATTTGTATAAAAACATTTTATTTAGGTTCTTCAGAATTGCTTCAGCTTTAGCCTACTTTGCTTAAACAACTTAAATAAGAACACCTGTCCCAAATTTTAGGTACTTTCAAAAAATCCTCATAACAAATTAAAAAAAATAATTCAAAACAACAAAAAGGTACAGGAAGAAACAGTCTGGAAACATGGGTAGACAAAGACATCCAGCACATTTAGAACCAATGTTTCTTACTCAGTAAGTGACCTATCCATGACAACAACAAGGCAGATACGCTGGCTGAATACATTCCAACTACAGCTCCCTGTTATTCAAACATCTGGATTAATCCCAGACGAACAAAAAGTATCAGCTATATCTAGATACCCTAAGTCAATGATTCACAGGGTTGTACACTGGTCTAATTAAAAAAAAAATGAGGGAAAGAAAGGAGGAGGATGAGAGAAGAGGAGAAAGAATTGTTGAACAGTTTAAATCCTTCAGAAAGAAAATAATCAAGCAATTGAGATTAGTTTGGCAGTCCCAGACTTTTTAACCTAGCTGCTGAAATTATATGGGAAAAGAAAGCTACAATATGGTTCTAATGAATTCACTGGAGACAGTTTGCATTTTAAAGAAAACATAAACTTGACCATCTGGATTAAGATACAGCAGATTGCTGAGTATTTTTCTGCCTTCAGTCCCACGTATATGTCTAGCAACATCATATTTGGCACAACAGTAACCTGTGATAGGCTCCATGGCTCTTTTGAAAGCCCACTGGTACCTGCTCCAATCTTGGGAAGTCAAATGGTAACCACCATGATAAATGAGAGCCAGAGAAAGGCTCATTTTGTATTTTCTTTTGCTTAAGATAGCCACTACTATTGCTCTTTCTTTTCTGGATGCCATAACATATTCTCAGTCAGTAGTATCTACACAGATATCCAAGTCAGTATACTAGACCAGTTAGTGTCTAAAATGAGGGCTTTACACCAAGAAAAAAACAAGACAAAACAAGTACCTGCCTGTAAGACCTCTGTTATTCATGAGCTCCGTAAGAGCTTACTTGAATCCATCACACTTTCTCCACTCTCCTCAAGTTGCGTGTTCCAGTTTTTGTCCCTACTCAGCTGAACAGAGGAATAGACAAGCTATATTTTTTGTCAGAATTAATGAACAACAACACATAAACCAACAAATAAAAGTACCTAGGCAGCACATAAGAAGTGCTGAGTGGGGAAAATAAGGTTCAACAGCTACTGAAGTACCTTAGTTCTTCATTCAGCAAAAGGTACTTGCTCTTCACCAAACTCAACAAAATTTTGTACAACTTGCATCCAGATCAGGCTCATCTCTCTACAAACAACTAATTTTTCTTCCTGGAATTAGCAGATGGATTTGCAGGCTGGCAAAAGCTGGAATTTTACAAGCAGTACCTTACACCGTACTACACAAAGACCTTGAAGCTCCAAACACACTTAAATGCAACTTTTCAAGGATAACAAAAAGAAAATCTGTTTGAAATACAGGAAGCTGAGACTCCAAGTTTTGCCCAGAGAAGGAATCTCACAGTGTTTTAAAACACCTGATTCAGCAGAAGGTAAGCAGCAGCATGAAGAATGTATTTATTATGTCTTGAGAACACAGCATAGGTCACTCCTCTTTTCTGTTTACACTGCAGTGACCCCTGAAGCTTCTGAAGTAATTTGTTCAGCTGTGTCTACAAGCCACATTATGCACTGCATTTCATCTGGTAGGCCTCATTTTATCTTACCATCAATATCCACATGCAGTTTTTAATATATGGTCACTACACCGGAAAAAGTGTTTCTGCCTCACAGGGATTTGGTCTTAACAATCGATAACTAGCAAATATAATCCATGTATTGCAATGCCACAGTAGAGTACACGGTGCCTAATTGGAAAAGAACACAGGCTTTACAGTAGCTGAAGCTAAAAGTAGCTGAATAAGGGGTAGGAGAGTTGCTCTCTTACAGTCACCTCTGGTCCCTCATTCTGCATCTGGACATACGTGAGTATCAGACAGCACCAGCAGCAGAGCAGAGTACTCCCAGGTCTTCCCCAATAAGGTGCCCAGAGGAAGATGGTCATGAAAAGATTGCTACTCTTTTGAATCCATGTTTTGTATTACTATCACTAGCCAAGCTCGTTCCAATGTATATGATGTTCCTGTGACTGCTCAGGTTATACAGAGAGCTTTTAGGTCAACTTGGACACAGTAAGAGCACATAACAGCTTGCTAATACTTCACCTAAGAATAAGTCCTTCTCCATAAAGTCAATGCTGCATGCAAGTGCTGTGCTTGCAGTTAAGGAGAATTCATTTCAGCTACTGCATGGGAGGGAGTGATTTATATGGAGAAGAGCTTTAACAGCTCTCAAGGATGGAAACCACAATGGTATTTTTAAGGTATAAATTCCCTCTTCCTATAACGAAAGGGGAAAAAAACATGACAGGATTTTACAGCCCACTCAAGACTGAGTCATGCCCATGGAGGAGTTAAAATTACCATTTCTTTTTTTCCCTACATAAGGTTGTCTTTTCCAGCTCCTCTCAACCCAGCTGGTTACCACCTTCACTACTGTTCTTCCACGTCCATCTAATGTTCTCTCCTTATGTTTTATCCTTTTTGTCTACTACCACTCCTATGACAGATGATACACCTTGCCACCATTAATAAGTGTACGTTACCACTTGTCCAACTCCAGCAGATGAGAAATACATAATAAAAATTGAGCAAGGACTACAAGTAGAATAATGAAGAGGAGAAAAATAGTTTATCTTCTCTCAGAGAGTCCCAGGGAGAAAGAACAGCCCACAAATCATTCTGCCCCATCAAACTATTTCTGTCTGTCAGGACAGCGCACAGCTCTCTGGACTGCACAGCTGAAGGAGAAGTAGCCTTTATTCCAACTGCAAAAAAGTCATAATAAGAATGGTTAGGCACTGAAACATGTCCAAAAAGCCTGTAGTATCTTCATTCTTGGAGTTATGCAGAACCCAACTGGTCCTAAGCAACCCAAGTTAACTTTGAACATGGCGCTGTCTGAGCAGATACTGCACAAGACATACAGATATCCCTTCTGACCTAAATATTACTCTGTGATCCTATAACAGACTGCCTGAGACTTTCCAAGCTAAATCAGTAGCTTTGGCAAGAACTGCCTTTGTGGGAAAACGAGCTAGCAAGAGATCAGAAGCCTTTACAAAAAACATTAACATAAGGATTATGTTTGCTCCTTGGTTTTACTGAAGTGGTCGTGAATAGAGACTAGGGAGCAAGGACAAGAAAATACGAAGCTAGAGGCCTACACTAAATAAATGGGGTAGTTTCATGGGACAAATACAAGAGAAGTGGCTGAAAAATAACTAGATTTTAGCAAAGGCTGGCATACTTGTATAATTGAGGAGACCTATAGTGGATGTGCATGCTCTCCCTTTGGTAGAGCAAGGAGGTCTACTACCCAAGAGAAAAGTCTTTTTTTCAGTTGGTTGTTGGTTTTGGTGTGGTTTTTTTCCCCCCAATAGATTTTCCACTAGATGCCTGAATTGGTAGCTACAAGATGACCTCCCTCCACCCGCAACAGGAAATAAAGCACATACTGATTGCACAACATGACATTCATTACAAAACTAACAGAAAAAACCAAAACAGCTCCTTCATCCAGTACAACATCCTGGACACTGTATCCTCCCAGCGGATTGGGATTTAATACCATTTCTAAATGCTTTCACCTAAAAATACCAGTCCTGATTTACCAATTCATGCAGAAGAGTCCAGCAGCACAAACTGCTCATCACACTGGTTCTTCCAGACTGGATAAGAAAGAAATGGGTATTTTGCTTATGTGCAATCCCAAGACAATAAAAAATCAAGGGGGGGGGGGGGTGGGGCGCGGAGACTAGAAGAATTACAGATGTTAGGTGGCCCTTTCAAATCCTCCCCATCTCCAATTACAGTCAAAAAGGAAATGCCTCCTTTAAAAAGCTCAAAACTGCAACCAAAAATAAATCAGTGAAAGATCAAATAAACCTTCTTCAAGAAAGGGAAACTTGATTGCTGTGGGATACTCAAACAATTGCCCAGAGCTGAAGCTGTTCGTATTGTTTAATTTCTGTTTTCTTTCATTTTGCTTTTGTAACATGAGTTTCTTCACAGTGGCGTAGCAGCTAGACACCTCCCCCTCCCAAGGAGCTGGAGAGACAGCCAAAGAACTGGCAATGTTTTACTTTTGATTAAATGTCTTGCTTGAGGCATATTTTCAGTCTTTGGATGAAAGCATGGGAAATTGCTATGATAAGCCTCAGACTTTAAAGTAGTAGTGTAGCAGGGAAGACACTACTACAGCACATATTATGGAACATTTCAAAGCAACATGGCAGAACACTATTCTGTTCCTGACGGAAGAAGATTCTGTCACTATATACGAGATTAACAGAACCCACATAAATAAAAAACCCACTTTTAAGGATTTCTATTGTACCAGCCCTAGAAAAGCAACAGTGATTTTGAACGATACCTACAATTTTCTGTATTATTTGCTAGCTTGCAAATATAGGAGCAAAGAATTTTCAGCCAAAGGAATTTTTTTTTGTTTTCAGAGGTAAGTGCAATACAATCTTCAGCACTTTGTGACACTGGCCTGTGTTAGTTCCAAAACAGGAGCTATTAATGTCACATTGTAGTTGTCCATGCTGCAAAAAGCAGAGGCTTCATCTGGGCAAATACCTCATCCATTTCCTGCCCTATATCCAGGTTCCAAAGTCTCCAGCACGACCGATCAAGAGTTAATCATCAACATATTCGCACTGGGGATTTTCAGTCTTTTCTAGATATTGTGTTCCTGAACAGGAAGGTAAATTCCTTACAAGTAAGACATTTTGCTGGGAATAGAGAGGAGGACCTCTGATGGTACCTATAGACAACCTGTTTTCATTAGAACAATTCCAAGCAAGCTTCCTTAAACCAGAAGATTGAGGCCTCTGCCAACAGCACATTACACTTTAACCACAGTGGTTAGCCACGACTGGCTTGGATAAGACCATTTCTTAGGAACTTATCAAACATGCAGATAAACATTTGCTTGGATATTTGCTCTTCCGCTGCCTTCTTTCTGGAGGGTACTAAGAAAAAATCAGAACAACCAACAGCATGTCCTGGCTTCGCTGTATTTGGTTCAATTACACAAATGTAATATTCCACCCAGATCTCTTCAATCAAGTATAAAGTCTTGGCTTACCTTTCTGGTGTTACATCTTCATTGCTGCTCCAGTGTGCTATTTCTAACATCTCCATTTCCTCCGTAAATGGAAAAGTCTTCCCTGCTGGCAGAAAATAATGTTCCTTTCCAATCGAATCCACAGTCACCTTCCTTTCCAGTAAACAAGCCCCAGATAAAGCAGTTGTTCTCCCTGGCTGGAGAGAGGCAGGGGAGCCAAGGTGTGCAATTCCTTCCCCGCAGGTGCTTCAAATCTGCTGCAGAGCAGCTTGCTGCAGGGAGGCGAGGGAGATGAGAAGTTCGCTGTTAATTTAGTGGACACCCCACAAGTGGAAGCAGCCACAGCAAGCCAAACACTCGATGCCACCCCGCAAACCCCTTTCTTCCAGGTCTTTCTTCACTTGCCTCTGAACCATCCTGGATAAGCCCAGGCCCCACACAACACTTAGCAAAGGGGCTATACATTATTTATTCATAAGTTCATCAGCTCATCCTCATCCAAAAGATATTTATTTATACCACATCTTTTTATCTCGGTTTCCCACAGTCCACAGCCGCCTCCCCTAAATTTCCCCCGGTGACCCTTCTCCCAGCAGGCCACTACCGCCAGTCCCCCTCCCTCAGCTCCTTGCCCAGCATCCAAGTCCCATCCCCTTCCCCTGCAGCACTGGGGCTGACTGGGAAAGCTGGAGGCCATGCTGCACCCCACTATACACTACCTTCCGTGCACACAGCTGCTCACACCCCACAGCCCCTCTCCTGACATTACTGGGGAGCCCATCAGAACATGATATCTGGGCCCTCTGAAAGACTTGCTAGCCCTGTCCATGAGGCCACACACTTCACTGACCTCTTCCATGTCACCGCTGAGCACTGATGAGAAAAACCTGGTCAAAAGAGAGCTTTTGCTCTTCATCTTCCCCCACTAACTCCCTATTTCAAGCTGCTCACACCGCCCGCCCCACCCCCCCCCGGCACCGAAAGCCTCAAGAAGGGCTGCGGTCATGCTATATGCCTGTATAGTGCCTTTTTATTAGCAGAAACCTGAATCTTTATTGGAATATAAAAGAAAAACTTTGGAATATTTCACAAAAAAAACCCCAAACTCTTCCACTAACTGGACCAAGCACTACTGGATTTTGTCTCATAGTGTTGGGTTCTTAAGAGCATATAGTGGGGACTAGGTAGGTTTACTCTCAGAGCATCAGAAATGTATGGTGCAGGAGAAAGGAGATTTTGGTAGAGCCCAGGAATGCTGAGATCAACTATTTCATAAAAATTAAACACCCAGTGGAAACCCCTGATTGAGAACTTGAAAAAATGTAATTTGTTTCAATGAATTGACAAGAATACGATTCTGGGTACAGTGAACTATTCATAGTTAAAAGTGTTGCTGGGGCTAGGAAAAATGACACCAGCAAAATGTTTGCTGTTCAACAGCATACTACATTATATTAGAACCATTTTATGACATTTGATATATGGGAATTTGAATAAAGACAGGCAAAAAGCTGCATTTTCCTAGTGTGGCAAGTGAGAAGTGTTACAGGAATGCATCATTAAAAACAAACAAACAAACAAACCAACCAACCAACCAACAACAGTCAGGCTGATTAAAGAGCACAGATCTTGTTTTTCGTATCTGTTATTGGATGCACTTACGCAATATGAAAAACACGGCCTGACCAAACTCAAGACCAACAACAAACTCTTTGAACTAATTACAGAAAAAGAAAGCAAGCTCAGCTTAGCGTCCTGTCTCTTGCTGGAGCTCATACACTGTTACAGGATGAAGGGTACTATTTATGGCTTGCACTTCTTTTCCAGTCATTAAGTGTTGACTGAGAACTGGTTTGTCTGAGCTGGTTTTTCCCCACCAATCCTTTCTTAAACCATACAACTACCCAGAGCGGCATTTGGTGCACTCCAAACCTCACAGACCAGTCTGAATTCTTTCCATAACAAAACAAAAGCTTGCATCTTTGAATTTATGACACAAAGCTTCTGCTTTTTGTACATGACCTGTTACCTCCTTGGTCTCTGTGGAATTAATGGGCTTGGCCTCATTAAAGCCAGAGTAGGCATGCAGGTAACAGTGTTCGTAATGCCATCATCCAGAAGAAATTAATTTCTAGACACTATATCACTCTATTTCGTCTGTTTGTTTGTTACAAGAGAAAGCAAATTCAGGGATTAACCAGGACATATTTTCTGTGTCCACTAAATGGGGCACATTTTGTATGTCCTCTCAATGTACTTCGCTCATTCCAATACAGGCATTGCACTATACAAAACCCCCATGTTTGTTACTAAATGGCAAGGTTTATTTTGAAAATGCAATTAGCATGTAATATCTTGGAAGATGAACAGCTATCGTAAATACAAGCACCATAGCTCTTCTGCTCCTGTATTTGTTTTACAAGAAAATACACACAGCACTAAACTGTGTAACTTCCATAAAAGGTGCTGTCACTAATTTAGAAAGACAATGCCTCAACAAATTAGCATTTCAGATCCACATACATGTGCATGCATGGTTGTAAGAACTCAAAACAAGGTCCAGAGAGCCCTGTAACATGAAATGCTCTTGATCCCCTTCAACTGTGCTTCGAACTATGCAAAGTACCTGTTTTGTCATGCTGCTCTATGCTCAGCTCCTCTGCCTCAGCTCCATAAGGCAGGCCACCAGTATTCCCTAATCAGTTGTGTGTTAGTAAGCCTTGTGAGCTCATTTACATCACTGGACACCAATACAATAGGAAATGAACATATTGATTTCACTCAGATCCCTGGGCAGCTGCCAGTTACCAACAGATCTCAGCTGAGTTTGAAAACAGCAATGCTCTTGATTGCAAAATGACTTTTTCCCTGCTACTGCCCTCCCCATGCTCAATTCTGATCAATATGTCATTCTGATTCATACACACATCTTCCTCAGGAGGCTTTGAACCAACTAAGTACAACTGCAAGCTCAAAGAAAATGATGGCATTTATTTTTTATGTTGCAAACTAATTCTACATATCCCCTTTCTCAGGATTCATGTAAAAGCTGACTCTTTTATTGAAAGGCCCTATAAAAGTGAGGTAAAGTACAAAATTAGAAAGGTAGCTCTAGTAGAAATGACAGAAGATGAAACTCATTGCATATCACACCTTAAAGAACACATGGGAATTTGTTTAAACAAGACATAAGTGAGTTTCCTAGCGGCAAGGAATTTAATGCTAAAATCTATCAGAACTAATGTGTGTCCCATGACTTTTACACTCAGCAGTTACAGCATAAATCAGCTCCATTTCACTGTAACTGCTCCAAAACCAAATGTTTATTATGAACATACATACAGAACAGAATAGCCAGAAAGTCGCTCCTATTCCAACCAAAGCTGGACCAAGCAGAGGCAATTCTTTTTTTTTTTTTTTTTTTTTTTGGTTTGGTTTGGGTTTTTTTTTTTGAGATTAGCTTCATAAATTATCTTTCAGTTTCATCTCTAAACTTTTCAATTTCATATGTACTAACATCACTTAACTACATGGTGGCTTTTGCCCATCTATACGCTGACATTTCTGGATAAGGCTGCAACATCTCACCTCCTATCTTCCAACAGGAAGGAGTGGAGGGCAGCAAAACCTATCTCTAATGCTTAAGCTTCCTGGACCAGGCTGGCTACAAGCACAGCTAGGATCATAATCCGTACCCTCTTTCAACCACACATAATAAGTCTTTATTCAGCAAATAGCAAAGTCGTTTCACACCATGCCAAAGGTCAGCTTTTGCTGTATTAATAGCTGCTCTGGGAGGATCACTGTTGTGCTAGCCTACATTTTTTCCAGGGCCTGGAGATGCAATTTCCTACAATCTGCAGGCAATTTCCCACCAATTTTCTTGGGGAGCTAATAGGCTGTGACAGGAGATGGAGCTAGCAAGCAGCAGGTGGCTTCAGAAAAGACAAATTGCATCTCTGCCACCTAACTGGGCAATCTAGAAAGACAGTTTATAGCTTTGTAGTATTATTGGGGCCCATGCTAACAGCAAATCATTCAAGCTGCTATCTGATTTTCATATTCTTTTCCTTCTGAATTTGTTATCACCACATACCACTTTGTAGCACTTTTTCTACAAATGACAGTTAAA
The DNA here is from genome assembly GCF_015220075.1 of Falco rusticolus. Classification (NCBI taxonomy): domain Eukaryota; kingdom Metazoa; phylum Chordata; class Aves; order Falconiformes; family Falconidae; genus Falco; species Falco rusticolus. Next base: position 42,742,851 of record NC_051210.1, on the reverse strand, counting down.
CACAGATCATGTATGATTACTAGTTTAACTGCCTTTTAACTAGACAATCCTTGCTAAATGCTATTCACATCAGAAACAGGGAAATATACAGCCTCACTGCCAAACACAGTGATATTTTTGATTATTTTCATACTTGTCAACGTACAAAGCAGATGCCTACAGAAAGGGATTGATTTGTAGGCTAAATTCAAATGAATCACACAGTGCAAAATATGGTAGCATTTTAAAAAGCCACTACAGTGACCACACCTACTGTGATAAGAAAGTCTTACCGATCATATCTTGTACAAAATAAAAGCATTACAAAAAGCCAAATCTGACTAGTAAGTTCTCCCTCCACTCTAGCACTGCTTGCAACCTAAAAAGTTAAACTGAACAGTTTATGTTCAGTTCAAAACCATCCATACAACCCTTCACTTTGCAGATTTAAAATTATGTACTTATTAAAACTAGTACAGCTCTAAGAATGTATCACCATATCCACTTCTATAGAAATGAAACTGATTTAAAGCTGCTAACCCTCACCTAAGATATATTAAAAAAAATACTTAAAGGAAATTGTTCAAAGGCACATAACACTAGCAACTATTGCAAGTTTTATCTGTCACTGTACTTCCCCTTACTATTACAGCAAATCCAGGGGATAAATACTGTAAACACATTCTATTACAGAACCCTGTATATCTGTATGTTTTTCTTCCAAATATAGAAGAACAAGTTTCTGAAGGCATGGAGATTAGAAACAACCAACAATATTCATGTAATTATTATAATTAGCACAATTTGTAAGGTTAATATTTTCCCCTCCCCCCCCCCCCCCCCAATAAGAATAAATTAGGTAGAGTAAAAACAATCCCATCTAAGTTATTGCTGGGATCACTGGGAGACAAAATTAGTACTGAGATGTATAAAATTTTAGTATAATTCAACCCTAAGGATTTTTTTTAATTACTTAAGTAATGAAAAAATGTAAAATTACAGTGAACAAAGTGTTGAAATATTCTAACATGCATTTTGAAAGTTTCACATTTAAACCACTTGTCATTAATATCCCCATTTCATATTTGTGGTTTTTAATAAGTTACAGCTAGATAAAATACTGAAGAACCAGGCAGAATTTATAAATAGAGTACCAGGTCAATAACTTGCACTCAACAAAGAAGAGTGTCTACATAAACAGATAAAAAAGCTATGAAAACCATTCAAAAAACAGAAGTACTTCCTTAAACAGATTCACTGATAAAACCACAAAAGAATATCAGGACTTGAGAACCTTGAATTTAACAAATGAAAATTAATGATTTCTCTATACAAGTCTACAAATTTCTTGAAGTACACATTCAAAAACTCAATTATATCATTGATTAGCAAATATTCAATCAACTGCTGTCAGAAATACACATCTCACAATTAACAATCAGAAAGACAGAGAAAGGTAGAAGCATTATGTATGTATAACGCATTAAAACATCTCTAGAGAACTAATACATATTCAGGAGGAGACACAGGGGAGCACAGCAGTAAACTGGTCCCTGTATGAAAAGGAAACTTACTCTAGGAAGTAAATTTAATGTGGCCACAAAAGTTGAATCACTCCAAAGTTTTGTTGCATGCATGGCATGCTAAGCAAACACCAAACTGACATTAAGGACATTTACATACTTAACAGCAGTGTTTGGTTGATTCATCAACAATCAAAAATATTTTGCATTTGTGAAGCCATCAGATTGTATATTTACTTGAAACCTAATTTAAGAAAATACTCAGGTCCAACTGCTGATTATTTTTTAAGAAAAAAGGGTAAGCTTTGTTGGTCTTCAAAAGATCTTGCTACAGCAAACCACAGAGTAAGAGTTCTTAGTTTATCATAAATGCAGCCAATTTTTAAAGTAATGGGGTAATCCACTATGGATTGCAGTAAGGAAGTGGGACAAAGACTGTAAAATGAACAGATGGATTTTATTTTAAACGAATTAGGCTCACTACCAGGAAAATAACAAGTGATTTCTAAGTTTCCCAATGCTATGGGTTAACTTCCATTTATGACCCCTTCATTCTGCTTGTTTACTCATTTAAGCTATCATTAAAATCAGTCCTTGAAGGAAACCCAGTATTTATTATTTGCATTTAAAAGCCACCATCTCCATTTTCTATGCTAATGTCAGAGTATACAAAAGGGATAATGGTAACAGCATGTTTGATTACTTAATCTCCAAACTGTGTGTTATCTTCTAATTCATTCTTGGCAGAAAACAGAGATAGAAACAAGGTCCAAGAGATACTATACCTTTGTACTATGAACATGGCAAAGAATCCTTGCCAAGCTCTACACAGCAGCAACTACCTAATACTTCTTGTAGCATCTCTTCTATGAATCAAGACACCCTTAGTGTGGGCAAGATCACATGTGAAATTTTAGGAGAGGAGAAATCTCAAAAAATTAAGTTTTACCTCAGAAGCCACCACAGAATTTTTCTATGCAGAGCCAAGTACACCAACCAGCAATTCTATAAACAACAGAAGTATGAGTATGGAACAATCATGCTATCTTATCACAGGATGCTTGCTTTACTAAGGGAAATTATTACAACATACACTGGCTGATGTTATCTACACAGCTATCCACTAAAAGATTCCGTCAGATTTTCCTGTAGTTTATTTATCACCAACAGACTTGCTAACAACAGAATTCTTACTAATGCATGAGCCAGAAAGGGCACAGATTGTTCAGCTTCTAGGAGTGAACTATGGGACCTGGCAATAAGTAACATGAGGGGAAAAAAACCAAAACTCTGCTCAGATTTGAAAATCGTAACTAACGTTGGTTCCCACACCACCATTTTTTTGGCATTCAGTTTTCTGAGAACAGCACTTTAGCTCCAGGGAAACACAAATGCAGCGCTCTCAGGAATTAATATAACGTATAAGGATTCTTTTGTTTTGAGATACAGCATCTTTAAGAACATTCTGCCCTCTGAAAACAATTATTCATTCTTTCTTTTTATTTCTTTGTGTTTTCTTGTATTTAATTTATAGATTTTTTTAAAAAGTTATGTAATAAGAAAAAAAAAATAAACTAAAAAAAAACCAAACCACACCCATGTGCTTATGGTTGTTCAAAAGCCCAGCTTTTGCTGTTTTAGAAAGTTTTAAATGCGTGTTTGAGCTCTCCTATATAGTTGAACAGAAATTCTGAGTAAACATCTCAGAAATATCAGTAAGCTAGACCCACAGGGCAGATTTTAAAAGGACCCAGTTCTTACATGTAGCAAAATCTACCACATTGCACTAAGCACTTAAGCTGCAATTGGACGTTTGGGAGCACATTGCTGAAAATGGGATTATCAATTGCTGGAAAGCTGATCTTGAGCTACAAAAATATTAGGTAATGGGAAATGTTGAGCACTGGCTGTAATTTAACTGTTTCTCTTAGGATTAGATGACTGCTTATAGATGTGAAAGAAATGCCCACTTCCAGCTCCAACATACAGCTCAGGTGTCCTTGGAATTACTATGGAGAAACATCTGAACAACTTTATGGAGAAATAGAATCCGTGAAATTGCACACTGGAATCTTATTTCAGATTGATTTTGTAGATTACATGTTAGACTACCCCTAAAATGTATGTATGTGTATGTTCCTATTCTCCCTCATCCCTCCATGTATTCCCTGCCATGAACTCTTTCTTTCATTCTGGTGTTCATGTTCATCAGGTCCTTCTCTGAGCTTCATCTTTCCCATTCAGTAATAAAACACCTCTCTGGCAGGACACCATGACTCAAGTCTTGTATAGATGTACATTCTCACATTCTTTCTATGTACTTGTGGTGAGGAAAAAAAGATAAAATCCTTCAACAGCACAGTTGGAGTGAGTCCAGCTTCTCCAGTGAAGTGGCTTAAGGAGTAAACACTTTAGCAGTAGTGCGAAATTTGAATTCAGTACTCTTATTTAGCCTGAAAATATTAAAAACCACCTTTCTTAATCACTAGAATGGTGGAACCTCCCCATTTACTCAAAATTGCACCAATATAATAGAAAATATGAAGTACTACTCTAAGTAGATTGCATGATCTACAGGCTAATAAGTGGAGCAGTCTTTCCACACAAAAAAAAAAGCCAAAATACACCACTGAAAAAAACCTACTTTGTCAATCTAGGCTTAAGTTACTTCAGTAACTTAAACACTTGAAAATTCTGCCTGCGTCACCAATGCAAAGTTCTGACAGAAAAATTATGGTCAATCATTTATACACAAAAGTATGCATGTGACTAGATGACAGATTCTACTTTGATTTTTATATTAAAAACTACTTCTATTTTAACAGTTTATGAACTTGATATTCATTTGGTGCTCCCTCTTCCCTTTAAAGGAACAAAAGCTTCTGGAATGCCAAATGAGTCTAAAAGAATTAATGCAGATGAAAATTCTCTTTCAAGAACCAGCAGCTTGTGGATTGATGTGGGGAACTATCTTTGCTTGGAACTATAATCAAAAAGAGGCACTCCGACACACTGACAAATGCATTGTGCGGAATATCATCATGATTTTCTGCACAACTGATTTATAAAAGGTTATGCCTACTGCACATATACAAAATATACATATTAGAGCTGGCTAAGGATTTTGTTCAGTTGAATTGATATTACCACAAACCAACCCTTCATTAGTTATTGTTGCACTAACATCCAATATGTAATTTGTGAGGACTCCCAGCTTGTAGCTGGCACTAGTGTCTGCCAGTGGCACTCAGACTGAATACTGAGGGCCACCCAGCAAACAAAGACTGTCCCAGAAAGGGGCTAATCAAAGGAATCATTTAGGATTGTAATTAAATTGGGGGAAAAATTAATTACCTACACCATAATTACTGCTGTACCTCTTTCTTCCATGTGCTTTTCCCAGTGCCTTGTCTGTATATTGCTGGTCTGGGTTGGTCTGTTTCTTCATTCAATATGCAATTATTTCCACCCACTACTTTTACACACGGTTGTAAGAACTTACAGAAGTTTTAAGCTCTACAAGTTTTAAATCTTGTGTGCAATAGTGTAGATAAACATGCCAAGATTTCACCAAATGTATCTTTCCATTAAAAATCACACCTGCTGGTGGAATAAGCAGACGACATAAGAAACTGAGAGGACTACTGTATGATGCATCCCCAAGTTTTCAGACCCCGGGCTTAAAGCAGATATTATTTTGGGAAAAAAAGTAATTTCTTAATTACAACCAAGAAACACATGATACAAACATTATTAAATTCATTCACATGTATAAAAAATGTCCAATTCCATAACTGCTCTGACTCACCGTGCATTCTGGAAGCTAACGAGGCACAATATTTAATGATTTTCCTTACACTATAGTTTTGAACCTCCTGGCTGCCAAGAATGTGGTCTTACTAATATGGTTGTTAGTATGCCATAACTTATAGCAGATCCATTATATATGTGTATATATATTTTTAACAATTAAATGAATGTGTTAGAATACTTGCTTTCTTGGTTCCTCTAATAATTTTTAGGAATTGCAAAATAATACCAATAAAGTAAAAGCCAGGGTTATAGTAGTTTGGAAGAAATTCAAATGTTCCTAACTACAGCAAATTTGCCAGTGCTACTAAACAAAGTCAATGATCATCACTGGCAGAGTCAGACATTCAGAAAAGCTTCAATATGAAAACAGGGTCAGCGTGAAAATTAAGTAACCTAGTACATACTCTTTTTTTAAAACTTCTCCTTTATAAAATGGCATAGCATGCCACAGTATTTCAATGTAGCAAACAATTACTTCTTTGAAAAGCCTGATGATTCTGCTTTTTGCCTCACTATGTGTGAGAGGAAAATGACCATTACCTATGCTGGTCTGTCATTTCCATACAGATGGATATTCACAACACAGCAATAGACAAAGATATAGATACATGTGGATAGAACACTAATTTTAAATGTCTAGAAGAGCAGATTATCCTGAACGGTTAACATTTTACATTCCAAATGCAAAGTTAATGTATTAAGGCTATTACAATTCTAGGTCCCATAAAATAGTTTCAGTAGAATGGTCATGTAAATTGAAAAGAAAACTGATATCTCTTCAGACTGAAAATTGAGAGAAAATTTGCCCCCAGATGAGAAATTCCCTACTCGGTCAATGCATCCATCAGTCAAACTTGTTTCTCCCTAGTTATGTCTCTTTGAAAGAGCAGGGATATAGTTCATTGTGAAATGCTAGCAAAATGAAAAAGCACCTCTTCACGGATATGTCTTAACCTGTCTGCCAGTTTGTGTAATCTGAATTATTTGTTTAAAGAGATCGGGCTTTTCATCTGTACTCTCCATTAGCAACAGAAACACTAATTAAGTTACAGAACGAAGGAAATGTATGGCCCTCACTGGTGCAATAGGTAGGTTTGTCTAGCACACAGTGATAGAACTTGTTAATCTAAAAAAAACCATAGAATAAAACGTACACATTCTCTCCTTATCCATTTCTTTTGAGTACATCAAGAAAAATTGATTTGAAGATGCATAGCTTTGGTAACTGGCTGCTTAGCATGGCTCTTCAAAGGTCACACACTGATGCAACAGTGGAAAGGACTCAAAAATTGCTCAGTATGAATACATAGAGCCTATAGACCTGTGTAACAAGGGACACTCAGGAAAATTAAGTCTAATTAACTTGTACAGTGGATTAGTTAAAAATCAAAATACTCCTTTGTCATTACTCTCACAAGAAATTAAGAAGCGAGTTTAACTTAGATTAATTCATTTCACTTGCAGCCCTGCAAGTATTTAACATTGTTTAAGTGATCCCCTGTAAAAGTCACACTTTTGGTAATTTAATTAAATTTACCTGAGTATCTAAGTATAGACAAGACATTAAAAAGGAAATGTTCATTAACTACCACTTCTCTGTAAAATACGAAGGATGCAACTTATCTAGCTTTGTTTAATCACAGACATCCTCAGTTAATGAATAAAGACTCTGATGTACTCTAGTTGAAATGTAGTCTCTCATGAATTCTGTTCAGCTGGGAGAGAAAGGAGAGGGAAGTCATCTCTTCTTCTAGAGAAATGACCAAGTGAGTTATGATCAGGCACATATTACTGTATCTGCCAAAGAACATATACATGGGACATCAGAATAAACTTAAAATAAACTGCACAAGTTTATGAAATGTTCAAATTTTATATTTACACTATAATTAGTACAAAATTGCCTTTTAAGTTTTCTGTAGCACAAGACAGTATCTACTGGACTTGATACCCTAATATGTCAAAACGACTACTTTGCAGTATGATAAAGGAATCTAGGAAGAGTTATAAAGAATAAGACACCATTTTCAAACTATACATAGTGTTTTCTTTTGCTTCTAAAAAGGTACTTATATCCCCAAAAGGTTTTTAATTTTAAATAAGCAGGTTGGGCAGGGAGGGGGCAGAGGGGGACGGGACTGGTTGTTGGTACTAAAGCCTTTACTGTAATAAACTAAATATATTTACAATTTATACAAATGTTTGACCTTCAACAAAAATACAAAAACATATCACAAGATGCAAAACCAGGAAACAGGTTCATCTGAGACACCACTGCTCTACACAGGACAGAATGCAACTTGAACTGCAAGGAACAGAAAGGTATTTATCCCCCATATTCAGGCAATGAGAACAATTTGCGTGAGGTCACAAAGAAAGAAAAAAATAAAAGGCTCCAACATTCTTCAGTAGACTCGGCTTTTAAAAACTATGTCAAAAACCTAGGCTACATCTGTCCATCTTGCCTCTGTGTTCCGTTTGGTCCACGTAGCCACTATTTAGTTGCTGGATGTTGCCTTCTATTTTGAAAAATCGGAGTAGTTTCATGGCAAGGTCTGGAACCTCAGTATTTTTGTTCCTTTTTAAAAGGCAAAACCTTTCTACTTCTACAAATAAGAACAATTTTGGCCCAGTTCAACTTCTAAAAGTTATATCCCCATCATATTTTTCAGTAGATAACTTCATAGACTGTAGCCTTTTTGTCTCCAGAGCCAGTGACTATGTACTTATCATCCACAGAGATGTCACAGCTAAGCACTGATGAAGATTCTTTGGACTAGAAGAAAAATAGAAATATATTACTTCATTAAAAAAAGTTTGTTACCCTCATCTCAGAATCCCGTTTTGGGTAGATCACATAGGTGAAGATATCCAAGTCCACTCTTGGGACTCTGGGTGCTCTAGTTTTTTCTTTAAAAGCATCATCATCCTCACCTGGAAGATACTGGCTCCATAAGGAGTTCTCCATGCATTAAGAAGATTATCTTTCCCAGTACTCACAAACCATTTACCTATAATATAAAACAGGACTATGAAAACATATGAAACAGACTTCTGACAGATTTTGGGTTTTTGACTCACATCTATGAAATCTGTTAACAAGTTACCATTACAAAAGCTCTCACCACTAATCGATATAGTACTTTTGCTTACAATCAACATGGACACACATGCTTTTGCAGTATGTTACATACACAGTCTAGGGATTTCCTAGTAAGTAAAAACAGCTTTTTTTACACACAAATCAATCCTCACAGCAGTCTTTAGATGAACGGATGGTTGTCTGTCGATAAGTATGTTTGAATTCATAAAGCAAAGATATTTATTTCTAACTTCGGAAACTGAGAAAATAAGTTTTGATTATCAAATGATCTATGAATATGTAATAACTAATCAGCAAGGCATGAACTAGAGCCCTGACCTCCAGTTCTGTGTTCAGGGCAACTTACCACAGTAAGCAAACTTGAGTGACAAGACACAACTCTCATGAAGGTGCAGTTGATATTTGTCTGGTTTATTTACATGTAGCACTTCTACATTGCTGCTTTCCATTCCCACAGCTAGCCATTCACCAGTAGGACAATAACCAAGGGAAAATATCTGAAAATTAAACCACATTTACTTTTTTTTTTCCTTTTTTTTTTTCCTACAGTGGTTAATTAATTGGGAGTGGGAGAGAGAGAAGAGTCAAGTAAAATTCACACAGTTCAATAGCAAGACTACTGTTCAAAATTCAAGTGACCCAATAACCCCTGTTCCCTATTAAGCTAGAAAAATAGGATGAGAGTAGTGTCAAGTTATCGTTTTGTTCTGGAAGCTAAAGATATGAAAGCTCCAAAACACTGTGTTGTGAGCAGCCAAAAGGAAGAGAGGGAACAATTTGCCAGTTGCACTAGGCTCTATCTCAGCTTTCATCCTACATGTCCCCCCCCCGACCCCACCCCACAAGCTGTAGGAAAACCCAGTTACCTGTGATGTGAAGTCATGCTGTTGTAGCTGTCTTCCCTCTCTCAAGTCCCAGGATCTGACAGTGTTATCCAAACCTCCTGTCCAGAGCTTGGTACCATCATTAGAAATGTCAATACAGCTGGCTCCATCTGTGTGGCCCTGGAATTGCCTGATAAAACAAACGAGATTGAATAATGATTTCCTGCCAGAGCTCAAGGTAAACACTGTTGTGGTGTTAGTTTTGGACTCTGCACATGTGTGTCATCTCTTCTGTGTCTGCTGATGGGCAAAAATCAGCCCCTCCCTCTTACTGAGCAAGAAATACAACAGTATTACAAAAACATTTTCCAGATGCTAGAGAAATGATTGCATCATGGCTAGCTGAACAAAGTCAAATATTTCCTATCAGGTTTTGGAAAGAAAAAAAAAAACAAAAAACACAAGTTTTCACAAACTTTTGAAAACGTTAAAGTACAGTAACTATAGTGAAAAGCACTAAGGAGAACACAGATTAAAACAGATGCTGAGGGAACAAAACTCCTCCACTTTCAGAAAACAGCTTCTGTATTTTTCTTTGGCTGCAAGTTAAGGTGATAAACAATAAGGAGAGATATTAATAGGAAGGGATCCAGACAGAGATCCGGATAGTTAAACACAAGCATAGCTGAGTCAGCAAAGTTGCATTCTCCGTAGGAGATCACAAAATCTAAATGGTGCAGTTTGTTTAGAAACTTTATCATTAGCAGTTCTCAGCTTTCAGCAATAGAAGGTCATCTTAAGTTTTCCTTAATCCTTTGGCAAAAGCCTTCTGAGGCTCCTGCATTTTTCATCAGCAATTAGCTTTACGCAAGTCCTATGCCTTAATGTGAAAGGTGGAGGGTAGGGGCAAAAAGGCAACTAGCCTGGGAACGAAGGGTATGAATTACTAAGAGCTGCCACAGAAAGGACACGGGGCATATTTTATTTTGTAGCTCTGGTCTCAAAATGCCATGTATTATTAATTAGCGAGATCCGCCAGCAAGTGGTGGGAACACCTACAGCAAACATTCAAAAGGCATGACAGTCATAAATGGAGAGACTGCACCTCTACAGAGACTAAGCATGCATAGGACAAACTGAAGATTTTGTATAATTAAAATCTTCTCTGTTGACCTAAAAGTTCTACAGAAAGTAAAATCTGCATGCACATTAATATGGCTCTCTGCGCACTAGGCCAATTATTGATATACAGGGAATTCAACTGAAACACAGCAGACTAAGCAGATTCTACAGTGTTTGTGTTCAGAGCTTTTAAAATATCAGTCTTTCCCAATTCAGGCTCTCTCTTCTTATAATATTGTAAGCCACCACTACTTTCGTAAACATAACCCAAAATTTATCTTCTAGTAAACCCCGCAGCTAGTTGCTAAGAGCCATTTCACACATGACCTTATCTTTCTCTGTCATAGCATTAATGCTGAATATTGACTTGCCAGACACTTTAATTTTCTACTAATATATTAATTAATCAAAGGCCTAACAAAATATTTCAAAAGTAATTTACATGGCAATCTATTTACTATGCTCCTTGTATACCCATTCTAAGTTTTAGAGATCAAATTCCCCCAAAAAACTCAAATACCTTTCTCCCATGAATGACCTAACAGTCCTTTATGCTCTCCTACAAAACTGAAGGGATCCATCCTTTCAACCACTTCTGTAAGATTAATTTTATTACTTATTATGACTAAGTAAGAACTGAAAATTCTCTTTGTTACTTGTTTCCTTAAGTCAAAGGAAAAGAATGAACCTCAAAGAGTTCCCTAAAAGGCATGTTCAGTCTACATCAGTCACAAACCGGCAGAAACACTGCTTGTAGAAACTTGCAGAAAAATCCCAACTAACCAAAACCTACAGGAACTTTTACAATGACTGCACTAAGTTATGGACCAATTCTTTAGTCCCTGAAAGTGCATCTTCTAAGACTAGGTTGAAGCTACCAAAACTAGTTTCTGCCCAACTTGGGTGCAAACTGCGTTCTTTGGATAAGAAATGCTATTTACTTTGCTGTCGTGAACCAATTCAGGGAGATAAATATTTATGTAGCTGTCCAAAGAGTAACTTCTATTAAAGTTTTCTGTAAACAAGTAATGACTCACCTGACCAATGTCTGATTGTGCAGATCCCACACTGCAATGTTCCCATCACTGCAGCAGGAAAAGCACACCTTGGAATCAGGGCTGATAGCCAGGGCATAGCAGGCAGGGGCTGAGGATGTCAGCTCTGCTTTGATGCGAGGAGTTGGTGCTGCCAGGTCCCAAATGGATAACGTGCTGGCTTCCCCGCCAACAATCAGGGTGCATCCATCAGGCAGCAATTTACAGGAGCGGATGTAGTTATCTCTGTTCTGTACAACACAAATCACCCCGGTTATGTTAATATATGCCTGCCAATAATGACCACTAATATGATTCTGACTGCATCCAAGTTTTAAAAAGTATGCTTCTCTTCCCATTACCAAAGTACTGAAGAGGAACCAGCAGATCCCAAAAGGTTTCAAACACCTAGCTCTCATCACTAACCAGAAACTGCAGCTGCAGAAATTAAACTGCAGACTCCTGTTGCCACAGTCTACTGTTTTAAACTGACAAATGGCAAATCTTCCATCTCATTACACAAAAACAGAGCCAAAGTAAGGTTGCATTTCTGCAAGGGCACTCCATCAGCTAAGGTCACCAACAATAGAAATATTAAAGCAAATGACCTTTCATTTGGCATTTAGGCAACACCCTATGAAAATGCAGTTCAAGTCTCATGCCCTTCAGGTTTTAGAGTTCTCTTTCAAATACTATTTTGCGTTCGCTATTTCAAAGTTAAAATATTAAGTATTCCCACACCAGTCCTGGATTTATGTTGGTCCTTCTTTGTTCAACATTATTCTTATTGCACTTGTATTATTAGTTTCACATTTGTGATACTATTGCTGACTGAAAGGTACTTAAAGGGGATTTAGAGGTGGAAAACTTTTCAGCCTTCACTTATTACAGGCTAGACTCCTTGAGTGTATTGGATGTCTACTTCTCTGTAACAGCTGCCATATTAACATGGTAACAGTACTTTAGGAAATGGAGGGTTAAGATCTGTAACTCAAAACATACAAAAAACCACTGCCAGAAGTAATCAACAGCATTACTACTACTACTATTTTTTTATTATTATTCACAGCACAGGAACAGTAAGTCGTGCTGTGGAATTGCTGGCTTAGTTAGCCATTGCTGCTCCACAACTAAAATGAAAGGAGCTAGGACTGTGCATCCAAACACATACCTGCCACAGAATAGAATAGAATGCATATGCAACCATACTTTTACTATCAGACAACTAACATAAGGGTAGCAGTAAATAAAGTGTAAAGGCTAAAAAAATGAAACTAAAACAAAAACCCCACCACTTTTAATTGAGTCAACAGGGAAGACAGAATTATTTTCATTCAGAATATGTATTACTGCGCTTTACAACATTAAGTCTTCTCAGTTAACATTTCACAAATGTCGATGCCACTCCTAATATGAGAAGCATCTTTTATTATGCCATTAATTTTTTTGAGTTAGCTTTCAAGCTACCTATACTATCACACTCAGTCTCTTTTGTATCCCACAGATGTAAAAACAACCAACCAAAATGTGTAACTTGTGAATCACCAACAAAGCACAGCAAGGTGTAAAAGTGATATTGGTACCTTGCCACATTATTTTATTACGTGGTTGCTACTCTTCTACAAAAAAAACAAACGTTGTCACTCCTGGTGTAAGTGAAACACCTAGGAAGGTTCTGTGCAGCCTTGCATAAGGCAGGCTACATTCCTTTTAACCTCAGGCACAAAAATCATCAGCATGATTAGAAGGTTAAAAAAAAAAAGGGAGAGAAAAAAGTCATGTACACTCTCTACACAGAAATCTTACCTAATCTGTTATCTGACCCTTATTGATCTTATTTATCCCTAAACAAACCAGGACTCTTCTCTGTATCTCCACCTGTTAGGTGTTTAAAAAAAAAACCAAAACCAAAAAAAGTGTCAGCTAAATACATAAAGCAGGAAACAGAACCGCCTGCTCTTTCCTTGTAATATGAATGAAAGCCAGACAAGGACAGCTATTTCCTTATTGAGTCTCCAAAGAGAAGCTACCCTTGTGCACAAGTTCCTATTCACCTACCAGGCAGTCCAGCTGAGACACAGGGCTTTTGTTGCCAGGCTGGCTGATGTCCCAGACTTTCACGCACCCCTTCCCACCCGTGTACACATGTCTCGTGGGGTTGCTGATGGTAACCGCACACACAACTTCCCCGTGGTTCAGAGTGTTGATCTGACGGGCATGGCGAGGGATTCCTGGACCAATGAGGGCATCAGGAGGGAAAGGAACCGGCTGCATCTGACCATCTGCAGTAACATGAAAGGAGTAGGCTCTTTTGGGGAAGGGAAAGAAGAGAGAAGACAAAAATGTATCAGCCAGTTACAGCACAATAATGGCAGAAAAACAAAGTATTTTTTTATTTGATTCCTTTGGTAATCTTTCTTATGCAAGTCAGAGCTACAGTGTTAAGCAATGCAAGCGGACGAAACCTCACAGGGAAGCAAGGATTCACAATAGATATTTTCAGTTTGCCTCACCTAAAGCATTTGTGCAGTGGGGAAGCATGTTCAATGGTACCCTTAACTCTACGGACCAAGGTCATGGCTGCTATCTTTCAGTCACCTGGATAATCAAAAGATCTTTCAGCCCCTGGGTTTTAGCCAGTAGTTCCAAGTCTGCGCACCACAAGTCCTGTAGCAGCAATCCCTCACCAGACACCACTCTTTCAGCCTTCTTTCATGAGGCTTGCACCTGTTGCCTTGCAGTTGCACTAGCCAAAGTTCAACTTTTGCTCCATTTCTGCACCTTATCTTTACACACCGCAACACCTGATGGGCTCACAGGCCTCTTTCTATCTGGTTAGGTAGTGCTTTAAACAGAAAATAGAAACATTCAGACTGGTTGCACACACCTTTCATCAGAAAGCTGACTATCTTCTCATGATTACTTTTTCTTGAATAAGTATTTTGGAAAAGCTGAAAGGCTGTTTCCCAGGTAGCTGTGCCACTTCTGTAACACTTTTTATTTGTAATCAGTTCGTGATTTCAAGTACATGGAAACTGAGGGCTGAGGAAATGAATCCGAGCACTGAATAAAAATGCTTGTCCTTGGGGAAAGTACACAGAATTATTTCCTCATGTTCACTGCAATGTGTAAAGTCAGGTCTACTCAAGGACCAGAGCACAAACAGCAGCTAATAAACCTTTATTTTCCTATATTCAGGTGCAGGGGGGGTCTTTTTTTGTTTAAATAATAACAAAAATACTACTGCGAAACATTGATTTTTATTACACTGCTGAGCTCCTTTTTTGCTTCTTCTGTTTTAAGCACATCCATAGCTCACATTTTTGATGATGCTGTTACATTAACAGTAATCTTCAAGAGGCCAAGTGAGACAAGTACTGTGGGGTTTTTTTACTAATAAGCTACTGTCTCCCTAGTTAGAGCTTTATTTTTCTAACATATTCTTGTGTTCAGAACTGCCCTTTCTCTTCCAAATGAACTTTCTTCCTCAGAAATCTTCAGTCACTTTAGCTTAAGTATTAGTATTGCATCCCTCTTCCAAGGACCCAACAACAGATAATTCAATTTAAACTTCCATTCCAGGCTCTGAGCTAGTATTTTCGAAGTATTTTATTGCATGTTTCCAAGTATTGGACAGTTTGAAAGGAAGGAACAAGCAAGATGCCTGGATCCATAACAGACATCACAAAACAACTGAATACGCCCAGGAGCAGACCAGAAGATACTCCTTTTAAAAAAAGTGAGAAGTGGAGAGGTGAAAGAACTCTAAAGTTCTT
The DNA here is from genome assembly GCF_015220075.1 of Falco rusticolus. Classification (NCBI taxonomy): domain Eukaryota; kingdom Metazoa; phylum Chordata; class Aves; order Falconiformes; family Falconidae; genus Falco; species Falco rusticolus. Next base: position 42,727,677 of record NC_051210.1, on the reverse strand, counting down.
TCATACAGAAGGTAACAGTAAACAGTCACCCCATGCAGTATCACAGTTTTCTCAGAAGGGAAGGATCATAACTCATTAACAGTAACTGCAATTAAACAAAGAAGAAATTAATAGTGCATATACATGTGATTCCTGTGCCTCAATCATGTTTCATGCTTGGACATGTGAGTTGAAAGTCTGTTCAACGAACACACAAAAATGGAGGATAAGCGAGTGCAAAAGATGACAGATCTTTCTTGCCACAGAAGTGTTAGAAAAGGGAAATGCAAGGTAAGAAAGTTAAAAAGCACAGAGTTCACTCCCTTACAAGCGTACAAGATGCACAGTACATCAAATGTATTCCTTCCCATATGATCCTTTCTCTTTTTTTGTATGAACAATTACAGCAATGATAAAGGCTTAAATAGAAATCTATATAATTTCTGTGAAGAGGAGTAGAGACACTACTGTCCCAAAGTAGCTATTCACTAAACAGATGAGCCACAGGATGGGAGAGGAAGCAGGAGTGTCAACAAGACTGCTCAAGGTTCAGGTTCAGGTATGGAATCCAACTAAAGAGTCACAGCGCTTAAGAAGCTGAAGCTGCGTCCCATCATGGGTTCCAGATCAAAGTCAATTGCAGAGTAATTTTTAGCACACAGAACTGCACAACTCTGAAGTGACAGCCTGCCCTTGCTTTTATCATAGTCAGAAGAAAAACAATTAAGCAAGTATTAAATTTTTTTCCTAGCATGTTTAAGATTAATAATCCATTTGTACAAGACTTTTTTTTTTTAAACAAAAGATTATAGTGTAAAAGTTCTGTTCAGTTCAAAATATCTAAATAACTGGGTGTTCTGAAATGCTTCTGCACATACACACAGCTTCTCGGTTCTTGCTGAGATGGGGTGGGACAAAGACAATAGGAACATTTTTCAAGTGCTTCATGCATACTGTGGAACTACGATGACTCTTCTGCTCTGAAATGCCAGACTTACTCAGTGTACTTTTAATGCTATAGAATTTTACCAGTCTGCCCGTGTTTGAAGCACAGTTATATAGATAATAAGAGCAGTCTCTTTTTTACCATCATGAGCAGACATTTGCTTCCAAGACTGGTTGGTCAGGACTCAGGATGACTGAGTTTGAGAGCCTAACAAACAAACCAGCCGACAGTCTCTTACAAGCCAAGACAGCTTTTTCTACAGTGCAAGTTATCAGCAATCCACTGTGTAAAGAAATGGCTACACATTGCCAAATCCCTCTGCCCCTGCCAAGACAAGCACACAAAAAAAGTAAATGTTCCTGTTTGTTTGAAAGTGTGTGGCATGTCATGCTAACATCATCACTGTCAGCATACTTAGGTGGTCTAGTAACTTGTGTCTAATAGGTTTTATGGTAGAACTTCTCATTATGCATAACTTTTACTTTGAAAAAAACTTTTTGAAAAAATAATTTGCCAGACTGATACTCCCTGGACTAGGAAAGCTGTCTCCAGAAGAAAGTACTGGAGACAACAGGGTAAACTACTATTTGCAGCTCTTGTCGTTGGCTACCACTCCATCACATCACCATGATACAGGGCCTACTCTGCTGTTTCTGTTTCTGGGGAGGACTGTACTTCCAGTGCTATACCTAAAAAAGGTGTAAGTGTACTTACATATGATTAAGAAATGACTCAATCTTCAACGCACTAGATATATTCAAGGCTTGGATTCTCAAAACTGACCAGCACTTTGGTTGCCCAACCTTAAGAGTCAGTTTTTAGTAAAATTTTATAAATTCTTAAGTTCTCTAAAGCTCAAGGCATTTCTTGACAGGCAACCCTTGCCCACCTATGTTTTTCCTCAACAAAATGCTACTGACATCTGCATTCCATAACACTGCAAAAATGTAATGTGTGGTTTTGCCCTTTTACAAAGTTTTTTTGGAACTGACAGTGTATGCCAGAAACTGCTGCTCAGCTTCATGACAATGATGCACTTCTGTCTCACTCACAGCATTCTGCCTCTCTGTAATGACTGGGTTCTACGACTATCCATCTTTGATCAAATGACTGTTATCATTAAGACAGCCCTTCCTCATTTTGGGCTAACCACCACAGCAAACAAAGAAAAAGTTCTTAGGGAATCCAACTGTAATAATAGAACACAAGCTAAGTACACATCAATTAATATGTGAATATACACTTGCAGTTAATTGTATATTATGAAAAGCACAGTTACAAGAAAAAATTGCATGCCTTTTACTTAGAAAAACTCTTCTGATCTACTGCATCCAAAGACTTCTCTTAATGAACCAAAGCAGCACTGAGAACCTGCAGTTCCTATAGATTATAGCATAGTATGCAATACTAATACAACTCAGTTTCTCAGCTTAAACTTGGTAATTATGGCCCTCCAATTTCCAAATAAGTCTCAAATAAGTATACAATAAGTAAGTATCATTTGATATGCTGATGAATGTTCAGAATAATTAATTCATTGCTCAAGAACATGGCAAATCAACTAAACTACCTACCTGCCAGCTACTCAAAGTATTCAGATTGATATAATGCATGCAGTTCCTGCCTCCACTTCATCCCTCCAACTGAAACAATTCCTTAACTACTGCAACTGCAAAACACAAAAGCTGACAGTTCCTTCTATTGATCATGCAATTTTACTTCCAGCTCTTCTTTGTACTCCAGCTTACTTTTAGTTGTAGTTATCACAACAAACAACAAATACCCAAGTATGGTTTCATTATATAGGACAAAATGCCAAGAAAGAAGGATAAATAATAAAATATGCAACTTCATACTCATCACCAAATAATTCTATCCAGAGATACAAGGCAGGGGGAAAACAACAACCACTTATTCTAGAATATAATAAAATTAGCCTTCCTTTAAAATATGCCTCATTGTACATTCACTGAACAAGTGTGAAGATCAGGAGAACTGAAATCTTTATTTTTTCCCTTGAACAATTGCAGAACAATATACTATTCCTTTCCAAATACACCAAGAAAAGTCAGCTTATAATTAGAAGTTGAAAGACTTAACATTTATGACATTAAATTTCCCTTTCCTACTAAAATGAGAAACATGTATTTTCAGCTCTTTCTGGTGTCTGTATGCAATACCTCAGACTTCAATTAAAAACACATTTGGAAAAAATACTGAGAAATACATTTGTCCTCAATGCTACCATTAATTCAAAACTCTAGACACTAGGGAAGAAATACTGTGGACATAAATCTTACCACTGAGCTTGAAAATGTGTTCAGTGCACAATCCAAGCATTAGAAGGTGTGGTTCACATCAAGGAGAAATCCCTAAGAACATTCATTTAGCAGCTATAGAAAACTAAAAGCTAAATAAGTACTTTGTTAGAAAGCCTATGCAGAGCAAAAAACATGATTACAGCAACACACCAAGAACTTAACAGTCCAGGTGAGTTAAATGTATCCAAACAACATAATACAAGACTCACATAGCACATGCCCATATCCAAAACTAGTACTGATTTCACACCCCCAAACTAAGACAAAGATAATTCTTGATTAGGTTACTGCTCAAAGCAGTCTGGAAGGACCCCCTCCCAAAACCATAAAAAAAAACACCACACAACCCAAAACCAGATTATCTGATAAGAAAAGAATAATCTGCTGATGGGAATCAACTGTGAAACCAAAAATATTAAAACTTAATTTATGCACATTCATACACACATACAGATACCAAGACCTTGTCCATAACATTGATTACTGAACTACACACTGCTGAAGAAGAAAACAACTAATACAAGATCACAAGTGTGTACACCAAAATATCAAAGCAATATGAAAAACCTGAAAAGCCTCATAGGAAATCATTAAAAAGACAAAACAAAAAACAAACAAACAAGCAAAAAACCACCCCCACAACTTGCTACCAAATGCAAAAACTAGCTCATTTAGAAAATTAAAAAACTGCTGAAGACACTCTGACTTCCTACGTTGCTACCCAATTTCCCAAGTACATCTGTATCACTGCTAACAAAGTTACACTCTGCAAAGAACAAAACTGAAAGATTCACATTCAGAAACATAAAAAGATGGTAGTAAAGACTTACATTTAAATAAGTTACAAAACAAGGCAAGCAAGTGACAAGCTTTCTAGACAACAGCCCCCTGATAAAGCAGATAGACAAGTATAGTGAGTTCTTAAGAGGCTACTAATTTTTCTAACAAGCTAGTCATTAACAGAACTCAGAATACACAGGTTTAGAAAACTGGGTGCTATCAGAAATGTCATTCCTTTAGAAGAAAGGAATTAGATTTTCTATTGGAAGCGGAGCTGGGTAAAAAAACCCCACACAGTCCCAGCATAACCATTGGTAAAATGTGCAGCCATCAGCATACACATATGGCTGGGGATTCAATAGTTCAATTTGAAAAAGTCTCTGTACCACTCGCAACAAGACTCAGACTAAAATTCCACATCTCATAAAACAAATACTCCAGGAAAAAGCAGATTTTGAAAATAAACCAGGAGTACTTCATTAGTCTGCATGATCATATAACCCATGCACTTTGTAAAGAAAATACAAGAGATACACAAAGATGTTGCAGGTAGCAGACAGCATCTAGCTAGCTGTAACCAATCAACACTAAAACAAGAGATCACTCTGAACTGTCAATGGAAAGATAACAGATCAGTTTATGGATTTTAGGCTTGCCTCACTTCTTAAAATAACAATAAGCAAAGAAATCACTTTGGAGGAAATGACTGACGCCGTCCAATAACAGGACCACAAAAAAAAAATCACAGAACACAACAAATGAAGTGGGGAGCAGTGAGCATGTATCAGAGTAGGCAATCTATGAAGCAGTGTGAATAAAGTGCTGAAAAGACTAAATAAAAAGATTTTAAAAACCAAACCCACGCAGAACAGTAATTCAGCTCTGAAATACCAGGATATAAAGTATAGCAGCATACATGCTTTTGTGCCCTTGAATAGTGCAACAACTAGAACTCAGCCACAGAACACTTCTGACTGAACAAAACAGGTTCTCATAGCTCATAATATAAAATATTGCCAGGCATTACCAATGAAATCTAATTGGAAGCTTATGAATATACTTTTTTAAAAGTAAAATGCTTACACCCATTGGATTACATGATCTCCAAAAATCTTTTATATACAAAGTATTCCAAATTCTAGCAAAGTCCGCAAGAATGAGCCTGTCCCTTAATAAAAGGATGCTTTGAGAGCAAAGCCTGTTCCTTACTGTACTAAATTTAAATACAGCACCACCTGATGCATAACACCAATTCACCAAGCTCTCACTTCAGTTATCTTGTCAACATACTCTTCCTTAAGTAAATCTAAGATTTAACAGGTTTCTCACATGCCAACAGATAGTTCTTAGTCTGTTCTCAGAAGCATGGTCGATAGGCTTTCCTAATTAAGTCTGCTGCTTTCCTACTGTTACGGAAAAGGAGCAGAAGAAAATACACACTTTTTTGCCTGTAATCTGGTGTACTTTTAAGGTTGTTTGCATAACTGACATGACAATGTATGACTAGCTATTAACAGGAGTTAAAATGAAGGCAAACAGAAATATGCACATAAATAAAATTTGCCAGTTTGACTTACAACTCAGTATCTTAAAAGTAATAGTTTCTGAAATTTTTCCTGAAACTCCAAAAAGAAAAATTTTAACCATGATAGATTGAAGACGACAGTCTGTAACAGGAACACTCAGCATAGGAAGTGCAAAGTGTTAAGTGACTTTCAAAATTATGTAAGTAGCTAGATAGAGAGAAACTACTCTAACTGCAGCTTCCTTTTGAAAGAGAAGACGGACTGAATGCCAGGTATGAAGGGACAAAGAACAGGTTCTAACAGTGTCAGAAAAACCTGTTGGAACTGTTGCCCCACCCTCTCCAAGAAAACAGATGCCTCAAATTTGCAGACTATGCTCTGTTTGTACATGCATAGCTAAGTTGTCCAGGAACACTTAAAAAATAATCATGTTTTAAGAGGTCGTATGTGCTCATGAATCTACTACACATGGATAAACTCAATCTCAATCTGCCAAAGCCAAATTACTGAAAAATTTGATGTATGCTATTTCAATTTATTTTATTGTAACATCAGTAAGCCCCAGCATCACAGAGTATTTTAACACCCTCTTCATCAATAATTAAAACTTTTAAACAAAAAGAACCTCTTGTAAAAGTTATCCTACATCTATGCACTACCTGCTGCACCACTGCTTCGTATCCTCTTTAATTGCACACTTACACAAACGTTTTATGTCCTATTACATGAGGTGTGCATCAGTTGCTAAAGTTAACTGTTTCAGATACCCACTGTGACCAACAGTTGCAGACTCTTATGCCTGATAAAGCAGGTGCCAGACAAGGAGTCTGTGTGTTCGCACTACACGTTTATGCTCAGCATAGTAGGAAGTTCAGTTTCAGTATGTTTTTTTCTTAGACATTTCACCATTGTCTGCCAGACTGCAGTCCCCTTAACTTCTCCCAGAAAGGAGGAAACTAAAATCCTGAAAGTATACCTTCAACAGCTTTTCCTTGGAAATAGGTATATGCACACCTGTTTGGGGATATGATAACTACCATTTGAGAACTTATATGCTGCACCTCTTACCAGAAGAAGGCTAAAACAATCTCTTCAGAACAACCAGACAGTACCCCCTTTGGAATTCTTGTTTACTGACACAAAACTTTATTTTCTCTAGATATTGCATATGTTACCAAAATGTTAAAAGTTACTTACGGTTTTCCCCCAGGAATCCCTGCTAGATTTGGAGGGATTCCAGGTACTCTCATGTGAGGAGGAGGATCAAACCCAACCTGACAATGAAAAATGGATTAATCTCACACTTGCAATTCCTCATTCAGCAAGCCCCTTTTCTTCACCCCCAAGATATGACATACTTAATCAAAATGTGGCTTTTACCCACAGTATTAGGTAAGTGCAGGTCCCTTTATGGGGGAGAGAAACAAGACTTTTTCTCTAGGCATTCTTCTGCTACAAGTATTCATAAGCAAATAGAAAACCAATATCGTATATCAGCATTCACACCACTGCGCGCAATAAAAATACCTCTGTGTTAGCCCAGAGCTAGCCCTGGAATTAGTCTGTGGTGTGTCAGCATGTAGCTCTGCGACAGCTAACACGTACCCATGCAGGCACAGCACGGTGCTGGAAAGCAGCTTCAGGCCCCAGCTAGAATCTCTGCATGGCTCCACACTGCACTGTGTGGGCACATCAGCTGAGATCTCCCTCACAGAGCTAAACTGCAGGGTGCAGATAAATTTGTCTACAACTTAAATATACTGTGGTCTCTTTACATACTGCAACTCCACCAAACTTTTATATCCTGATTAAATATGTACCTCAAACAAACCAAACAGCAATTCTGGACCAGACTTAGTTTTTCTTCTAAACACTATACCAGAGTTAAAATTCTTATTGCTTTAAGAAGTGCATATGCTATTTAGAAATTCCCATCGCCAAATAAAAGACCTGTGTTTACCAGTTTAAAAAACAGTGGCCATATCGACAACTATAAGAAGGTGACAAGCTTAAGTCCAATCTTGTAAATTTACAAGTAGGTAAGTTTGTCTACATACAAAGTTGCCACCAAGCTTATGTTTGCACAACCAGGCACCTAGGTTAATTCTGCTTGACAGCAGCTGTAATTACTATGCTCCATTTACTTACTACACCGACAACAGCAACTATTCTTAACCCATCTTATTGCAGAGCTCCAAGATATGTACTGACCAACTTCTCATGTTGATTTTCACAGAAAACAAAATACAAGGACAGAGATGTAGATAAAAAGTACCACCATGCTTTGAGATTCATTTGGTATGTCTGCATGGAACACAAACCTGGTTCAGCAAGAGAAAAGCAGATGTCCACAGCACCAATGAAATACTTTGTAGCTACCAACACTACCTTTTCATTGAAAGCATAAAGTAATTTTTTGGCATTTCTTAATCAGTCAAAGTGCTGATGAAGGTGAAGGGAAAAGGAAACATACATAAATACACTGAGATTCTTTGTTTTCAAGGTGCAAATTCATTTCTCCAACCACACAGCAAAGTGAAACACAGTAAAGCTGTCAAGCCTCTGGTGCTGTTATAACTTGGGAATTCAACAGTGCTAAATGAAGTATGTAGCTCTTCTCAGTGAACCAGAATTCACACAACTGACATTGCATGCAACGTATGGCCTACCATAGGAGATCTTCCATAGGCAACCACAGCAGCTGCAGCCGCAGCAGCACTCATCTGGGGTGACATATTGTGCAGACTGGCATAGGCTGCCCCTGGACTGGTTAACTCTCCATTCATGCCAGCATGAGGTACCATTCCAAATGGAGCAGGGTACGGCCCTGGTACTGCCAATGGTGTCCGCAAACCTGCAGCTACAGAATAATGAAATCAAGCAGTTTTATTTATAAATTCTTGCATACAGGGAAGAAAAGAGCCCCCTTTTTTTCCCCTACAGTACCTAACCTTCTCCTCTCACATAAGTACACTGCCAAGAAACATTGCCGTAATTTACCAGTACCACCACCTCTTTACACTCCACGTAAATGAGATCTACTGAAGTCTCAACTTGCTGATTACTTCTAACAATCTCTTCTAGCACTACCTATTTCCATTTCTGTGATATTTCCCATTTACAGTAATCTCCTTTGCCAAATTAAGCTGTACAGCTGACAGACATGGTTTACACAGCTCATGTCTGAAGCAACTGTGCTGTAGCAGTCTCAGTAGCTAAAGTAAACTTCCCCCCTCTTTCTCAAGATTTACACTACAGCAAATATTAGTAGACTCAGACAAGAGCTGGAAAAGAGACTGCATTCAGAATAAGTACCAGAAGCTTCTGAGAAGTCTTTTTACATTGCATTCAGTCTCTGGATTATTTGCAAAAAAGATACAGATGAAAGTAAACAAAGAAGGATAAGAAATAGAAAGATATTAAAATTCTTGATCATCCAAACATCTGCTGCTCATCAAGCCCTCTCTTGATAGGAATGAAACAATACATTTAGCTAACATTTGCACAGAACTACATACATTAAAAAAATTAATTTTGGAACCATAAAAACACATGAGGTAATGCATTACCAGCTTGGTTAACAAGAGGGTCCATTGTTGGAGGCTTGCCAAGGCCTGGACGAAGTCCTGGAGTTGCACTAGTGCCTGGGGTTGGCACATCACTTCGAGGAGTTGGTGTGCTGGATTTCAGAACAGGCGTGCTGGCTTTTTCGTGCTGGTATCATTAAACAAATTAAATGAGTATTATTTTTAATTCAGGCCATATTATACAATTTATCACAACAGCAGCTGGGATGCTGGGCACCTACTACCCAGTCCCCCAGCCAATTTTCATAAATCCAGGCAACGCTGACAACATTAACTCACAAGAGAGAAAAGCTGACTTTTTTGATTGCTGCCAAAATTAAAATAAGGAAAGAAACAGAGAAAGTTATTTTTCTTTCTTCCATTGGCACAAAATAAAAAAAAAAAAAACAAAAAAAAAAAGCCTGAGCTAATTTTTTTTCAGGACAGTACTGTGCATTACCAAGTTATTTTAGCTTGAAAGCATTAGTCTCTCAATCATTGGACATAGCAAATCTAAGTACGAAAACAAAATACCACCATAGTTGATAGTATCAAAAAATCGTGACACAAAAGCTACAGAGAATGTGATCAAATTACTAGTGATACTGCAGGAAAAGTTATTAAAGAGCAACAGTTTATTTAGAAGAGCTTAACAAAAGCCTGGAGAACTTTAGTGACTATATACAGCCTACGTTAAACCATAACCTGTTGCTCAAGAAAAAATAAATAATGCTGAAGCAACTCTTGTACATTGTAATAGATTTGCAACTCATTTGACAGAAATGTAGGAAACAAAAAATCAAAATGAGGCAGGAAATATTGCTGAGGAGAAAAGCTGAGTAACACTATAAACGTCTTGAAAAGCAGTAGTTTATTTTAGCTTCAAACGTTTAAATGTCATGTAATATCTGCCACAAGTAGTTGCAGGAGAATGGAGAGTTTGCCTTTACACGAAAGTAAAGCCTGGACAACTTTATCTGGACAACAGACTGCTACCCACCAGACTCATTTCTTTGGATTTGAGGGAAGTTGAACTTCCTGAAGAAGCTGTTGATGCTGGACTGCTAGAGGCATCTTTCTTCAGTAGGCGAGTTTTATCTATACCATTTTCACGTGGTGAATGAGTGGGACTTGCCCTTGGGGAAGAAGGATCCTAAAACAATGGGAAGGGAAGAACAACATAAAATCTGTCATGTTTGGTACAGAAACACCACTAAGGAGTCTAGGGGAAAAAATATCTGGAAGAGTTTAAGCGCTAAGTTCAAAAGACAAGATATTTTGTTATGTCTATATAAAGAAAGCTAAAATCCCTTCATCAATTTGGAAATATAAGTAATCTCATATAGTAAGCAATCTGGCTTTATATTATGCTACATGTAATCATAAACTGTTTGCAAGCATAGAGGTTGCAATCTAAGTATACCTAAGTACAAAATAAGGCAAGTGTGCACAATGTGCGATAAAAGCAAGAAAGACCAACAGTAACTGCAGTGAGCTTACACTGTTTGTTTCTTCTATGTACCTGCTCCACCCGCTGCTAGTGAACAATGAACATTTCAATAATCTCTTTTAGGCCATACAAACCTTGCTCATTTCCTTCGTCAGAAAAGAGATAAAGACACATGCTCTATATGCCATAATATCTGTCACTTAATTCTAAACACCATCTGAAATTGCCTTGCTACCTGAATATACAGGAAAAGCTGAAATCACCTCTCAGGTGATTATCTTTCTCTCTTCCAGAAGCACTCTCTGTATTTACTTTAACCTGAAATAGCCAGCCCAGCAAGCTAGCCATCAGAGCTCTGCAGGTTCTCCATGCTCCTGAGAATTTGGCTCATGAGAATACCAGCAGGGAGGAAGCAGTCCTCACAAGAGGGCACTAAGCCTACTGATTAATTATTGAGTAGTTTCATTGTAAGTAGGGCTTCTGAAAGGATTACTAAAATCCCTAGTTGGATACCCATTTTTCTACTTGGCTGACATCATTTGGGCACTTAAAGCAGCTGAAGACACTTCTCTATCAGCTTCTCTTCCTGTGCTTTTCACCAAGCAGAAGAGCCTTGCTACCATATACATGCTTCCTAAATCTCATTGTTGTATGAAATAAAAGATGAAGAAAAGGGAAGGCCCATCCCTTCACCTTGATGCCACTGCCAAATCTCTGCCCTGGAGAAAAAAAGTGGCTACAACCTGTGGAAAATTTTGTGAACTGATAGACTTCATCTTGACTTTAGCTGACTTCATTCTAAAAAACAAGCATTTCTGGAAAATCGTCTTTAACATAGGACATTAAAATAGTCGTAAGTTTTAAGGTACCAAAATGTTTTTGATAATATTCCTGCTATTAAATACAAGGTTAATTAATGTCTTCCTTTTTCATTTGAAGACAGTAGTTTGAAAACCTCAGCCCTCCACCTGCATCTCTCCACAACTCTCTCCACTACAGAGCAGCTGTGAAGCATCAGAATGTAACTGCAGAGGGAACAAACCTGGACAAAGCAACAGAAGGAAAAGCCAGGAGGGCAACCAGATAAAGCTCAGAGGAAGACACAACTGCAGTACTAACAATAAAGGAGAAGCTGTGAATATTTTAACATATCCACACAGAGGGTTCTTTTTCCTCTAACATCTAAATGCACTTTTCCTTTAATCTTTGGCCAAAAAGTCAAGACTACAAGAATGAAAAAAGTTACCTCATTGGATACATCTACAACCAAGTTATCGTCACTCTTGTCCCCATCACTGTCCTATTAAAAATAAATAAATATAGTGTTCATTTCAATTAGTACATCAAGAGCCCAGAGAGAAAGACTAAGCATCTACTCAGACATTTTTTGTTTTTCCTAAACAATAAGCAAATAGCCTTCCATTAACTTATTAGCAACAGGGAAAACAATGAAAACAGGAACACAACACCTTTTTTTCTGCTTCAGTAATAAAACCCAAATAAGGCAGAACTAGTAGAAAGGTGGTTGTCTCACCATCAATGCAAGATGGTCCAAACTCCTCCTTATTACCATCATAAAGAGTGTTATCGCTAGTACTAAAAAAGAAACTCATTCTGTTCATATGCTAATCTTGTGTGTTAATCTTATGGAAACTACTGCTTGTGCATACCTAAAAAACACAACAGATCTCAGAAAACTGGTTTGAAGAATCAACTTCCTCAAAGTAATAGGACAATTTTTCTCCTTCTCCAGAAAGTAAAGATTTTAAATGGAAAGTTCAGGGGAAGAAAAAGCTTCTGAAATGCCAAAGCATTTCAACATTTCTGCCTAACAAGACCAAAATACTTTCACATTCCTAAAGGGAAATGTTTTATTGCGGCTTATGAAGCTGCATTTCCACTGTTTCAAGTAAATCTGTGTTCACCTGAGCTGCTCCAGTGCCTCACAATAGCTGTTACTCCAAGGCCTCCTGATCCCTATCTCCAATAGGGGCTGGGATGCCACAGCAGACACATTCTAGATACACAGTGGTCTAGTGATTTCTGCAGTGCACCATGGTGGTTCAACCAGAAGGTGAGTCTTGACTCATAAATAAAAATAAACACAAAGCAAGCAAATGACAAAACTTACATTTTTCATGTGGGCAAGTGACATTTCTAGTAACAATATTTTTAGTTAAAACATTTCTAGGCAAACAAATCAGATATACAAGACTGCGCAAACTGTCCCCCATCTCTTGCTTTCAAAGTGTCTGGGCTATCACACTTAACACTGGCAGATAGAAACAGAAATAAATAAAACAAAAAAAACCTCAAAACACCAGTTTGTTCCTCTCACCTCAGGCCATAAATGTTAAAAAAAGAAAAAACACCAAACCACACCCAAAAACCACCAACAGGTAGTTCCAACCTTTCCCTTCTGCTTTAGCAGCTGAATAATGCTTCAAGAAATACAGCAAACATATTAGGGATCCAAGAGTGCCACTGAAGACAGAATGCTGGCTCTGTTTGCCACTCAGGAAGCTGTCCAACCAAAGGGTGCAAAAGGAGAAGAAACAGTAAAGTTTCAGCCCCAGTGATCTACCACCTTCTGAAAAGTGTGAAGTACTCAGCAGGAAAGAATAAGTTAGAATGCATTTGAGCATGTGGGAGTACAGTAGGTGGGACACTTGTTCACCAGAAATACTGCCCCTAGTGAGGGCAAAAATATCTGCCAAACAATGATTAACTGTACTCCACTGACTTTGTCATCTTGAGAAATAGACGTTGACTGGGACTATCAAAGGCATCTCCCTACAGGTACTAAGAATATCAGAAGATTCGCCTCACCAGCAAACGCACAGGTTGAAACTATACAGATCCTTACATGAAAATCAGTCAGAAGTCAAAATGAAAACAAAAATAGAAAATGCATTTTGCATCTTATTTCCAAATACAACAATTCCTACAACTTGTTTATCTCCCTTCTGGCAAAAGCAGTACTTTTTGTCCATACAAGGATCTCATCTAAAATGAGATCAAAATCAGCAGCTCTCTTTACAAAATTGGGGAACATTTAAAAAGAAAGATCTTCCAGATTAGAATAAATCTGGAACTTTCAAATATCCTTGTGTTACTCAATTCTTCGTTTTGATGCTGCCTGTATCTGTAAAATCCCTTTCAAGTCAATAGCAAACAAAACCACACATTTAAAATGTGGTTTAAAACAAACTGCTTCTGCAGAGCAATATCTTTACTGTTTCTTTCCAGTATAAATACAAGAAAAAGAATCAAGTTAAGCTTTTTCTTCCTTTTTTAATATAAGATGTAGCTTAAGAATGCTTAATCTTCAAACATTTGAAATGGAAAATGCCCACAGAATATCAAACCCTCAAAACTGAGGGATTAACATGGGGAAGTTTCCCAAACCCTTCTGTAATGCAAAAAAACATTATTAGAAAGTGGTGGAAATACAACTTGTACAACCATAACAGTACTACACCACCACAATGTGCAGAAAGGGGAAAGTAACTTCATCTACTCTCAGTAGCTGCAGAGATATCCACTAGATGCTCAGAGATATTCTGGGTCCAAGTGGACAGATATTACACTACCAAATACTGAGGGGAAAAAAGTGCACCTAATTTTCCCTTGTGTTTCAGTAACCAGGAAGTATTTAGTGATTGGATTCATATAAACCAGACCATCCACCACATTATTGCCATGTCAAAGAATAATATCTACTGTTATATTTAAGTTCTGCTTTTCACTACTCTTCCACACCAGTTCTAGTCTCTAAAGCCTGTTCAAGTATCATCCTGCCATTTGGCTGAGCATAGACTTGAGCTGAAACCCTGTGTGTGAGGTTCACATATGCCACACTTGTACTGAAATGCCTCTTTGAAACCAAGCAACAAGGAAGCTAAGTCAAAAGTGCAGAACACAAACTGTGAACAATTTGTATTTCAATTTGCTGCCTGTTGAAACCATCATATCAACCAAAAGCAAACTAGTAAGTTGGTAGGGCCTCCTAACAAAGCCAATTTGCAAAGGTAATTATTACCCAAAACAGTAATAGCTAGTATTCAGAAAAATATACTACACCCCCCTACACCCCCCCACCCCACTCCCCCCAATCAACAAAACCACAAATAGCTATCAACAAGATCCTCCATTTCAAACAAACCTGCAGGTTTTATTTAGAGCAGTTCAGAAACGATCTCTTGCTCAAACTCTGAGAAAGGTCCCAGAACACTTGTGAATCCCAAACAGCTACTCCTGGCTCCTTATTCCCTGTCGAGGTGTATTACTTGACAATAGCTCAAATTATTGAGTCACTGCTCTTCCCACAGCATGAATAATGGCCTCCCTGGTGCATAAATTCATGTACTAAATCAGCCATAGGAAACCATTGCCTTGCTCTTCACAGCTCTTTTACTCCTCATACTAGCACAGTTATGTGCAAATAAATTAACTACTTCTTTGACACAGGTTTGCTTACATAGTGGCTGGAATCCTTATCATCCACCTTTCTCTTTTTGATGTCATTGGTATATTCAGGGCCATTCCTGCGTTTATCTGTGCTTCGCAGACTGTCCGGGACCAACAGAGAATTACTCTGTAAAGAGAAAAAACAAGGTCAATCAAAAATCCCTCTCAAGATGCCTTCATACATGCTTAAAAACTCAAACTGGATGGGATAGATGCTTTAGAAATGTGATACCTACATAGTCTTTTATTCCATTTAATTCAATTCAAAGTCCTCCAGGCAAACATGTACAGCTTCATGCATTCTAAGAAGCTTGGCTTTTCATTGTTCAACTTATCAAAAGTTCAGTTCACTTGTCAGTCACCATCTATTTAACCAATTAATTCAGCTGAACGTATTGTTTAGGAAAAGCAGGCTTGCTGTTTATTCATGAGCAGGTAACAATGATTTATTTATTTATGTATTTTTAATATACAGGTCCCATTTATAATATGGAATATAATCTGATTGATAGCTCACTTCTAGACCTTCATAAATAGACGCTTTGATACATCTACACCTGCAGGTATGGATAGATATATGGCAACTTGCCTTTAACTCGTAAATATTTACCAAATAAAGTTATGCAGTAATCATTTGTTATCTGGAGTAAACTCCAGTTGGAAGCCCTTAACAAATGTATTGCAAACAAAGATCAAATATTTTTACTTCCAGCATAACATTCCCTACTAGTGTGAAATTAAGGCTAAAGCGTTGTTTAATCAGACTTGATCTGAAAAACTGAGGCCAAGACACACACAAAAGACAAAAGCAAAGACTAATCTTTTCCTCAAACTACATGGACTGCTTTCATACATTCTAAGTTATGCTAAGTACAAACTGTTGACCCAAAGAGAAAGGCATTTTAGACATTTTTCAGTCACATGACAATTTGACATGGCTGTGATTCCCATCTCCATCGTAGTTCCAGCTAAAGCATTAAAACGTGTTACAATGAGTTCTTTTAAGTGCAGGATTAGCATATGCAAGAGGGCAATTTGTTCAGTGATGTGTTAATGCTGTGAACAATACTGAATGAGTTGAGAAAAAAATCTCCTTTCACAAAGACCTGGTAAGTCTAGTTCCTAAAAGCCAAGTACATGCTTACATAAATATGTTCACATAAATATATAAGTAAATACGTATTTACACACATGCATCTGTGTCTGACAAGAGAAAAGCCCAATACCAACATACATGATATGTCTAAGTCCTCCAAGGAAATACCTAGATCTACCCAAGAGCCAGGGACATTCACTCTTAATATATCATAAACATAAATTAATGGCCACTGAACTGTGCACTGAATGGCTTCCCCGTTAAAACCTAAGGACACCACGGTGGCTTTCCTCAGACATTAATGTTTAGTCCCAAGGAGAATGAAAACAAAACAGGGTACACAAGGCAATCTGAACCCTCGTTTTCCTACTTCAGAAGCTGCACTTTAAAGCGAACTCTAAGCTCTTTTATTCGTGACTATTCAAGCTAAACAAATGCCAAGGGGCTTACATAAAGAATATAGGAAGGTCTAATGAAATTCAGTATAAAGAAGCTCAAAATAATGTTTTTACCGTAATGTTTTGCAGCTAAAAGGTGGGTTTGTTGGATCACTGAACTAATTGCCTTGACAAATGCAGACTGAATTTAACCCCTCATCTCCTCCCAGATGCACAAAACTCAGGGATTCACTAGTTTTAAAAATATTAAAACCCATCTTCAGCATTTTAATATCAAAGCCATCATGTCTGAAGCAGCAGAAACACGTTAATAAGCAAGCTGTCAATTCAAATTTGACCACTGATTTGAGTACCGCAAATGTCTTTTCTTAAGGAAGAAAGTATTTTAGTTAAGAGATACTTCCCTTAAAAATAATTTTTAAAATCTATTTTACCACTGAAGAGCTTAGAATAAAACAATGAAGTAAAATGTAGTAAAGTGAATAAACTCAGTTTCTCATTTTAAACTGCCAAAATTAAGCATGAATAACATTCAAGTGGCAAAGGGGCAGCAGCTGGGAAAATTTAGCAACCCTGCCATCTGAAGTTACTACCCAGAAGTGTAGGAAACAGCTTGCAAATTTTGGCATCAAGTATGTGTAACGACAGTGTTGACTTTTTTTTTCTGGTTTAACATAAAGTCTACCTAGACAATGCTGACAATATTCTGTGCAGTTTGTCTTGCAGGATTTCAAACTCCTAGATACACCTAGCTCCCACTGTGATCCTAAATGCCAAACAGATTATTAGATTCGATTTTTCCTCAAAACAGTGATAGCTTACTTAGCACATAAACATAATTCTAACAATAATCTACAGTCCTCACAAGCCTATTCTGAAAAATGTCTTCCCTATGGTCATATTTACACTGCCTTTCTCTAACTTAAACACATTCATTTAAAGCACTGTTCGCTGCAATAAGAGCATACACGCCAGAAGGTGTTGTAGAGCAGTTTAAATAAGAATGTGCTGTTACTCTGGCAAAATTTACCAGTAAGCTCAATAATTAAAAAGTTATTGTTTTCTTTCCCTTAGGAAAGGGAAGTTCTTACAACTGTGACTAAAATCTGTGACTAAAAAAGTGCAACTTTTGATGAAAAAATAGCTTGCTACTATAACCTACTACCATAATTCAAACCAACAATTCTGTAACATTTCATTCAACACCACAAAAATATGCATCTTTTTAAGTAGTGCATATGGTTGATCCAGAACACTAAAGTAACAAAGGCAGTAGATGAAAAAACAAACAAGAACTGGGGAAGAGATGATCATATACACCTGGGGTTATTGACATCTCTTACCCACATAAAGTTAAAGTTCAGGGAACAGTGTAGACAGCCACCTAAAAGCCACCTTTCCTCATTTCAGCTCTGGTAGAGTTTATATTTGCCACATGTTCACTATCGAGCATAGAGCCAGCTAGGAGCCAGCAGTAACAACTTTACAATGAAGAATTCTTATCTTCTCTTTGAAAAAATAAAATAAATAAAAAAATAAATAAATAAATAGATAAATCTGTTTAGTTCTTCTACCAGGCCTACTGACATCTGACTTATTTTCAAAAGTAGGACAAGCATTTTTATGTAACTTTTTTTAAAAATAATGTTATAGAAATTTTCAGTTGGGATTTACCTTCAATAATAATCAGTTTGTACAAAAAGGCAAAAAGATACATACACGCATAGCTGATTTCCTAAAGATAAACTGCATGACACCAGTTTTTGTTTTGTCTTAACTTCAACAGACGAGACACTAACTGAGGATAATCCTTGCTTTCCTACTAGGAGTTCAATTTATTAGGGATTACCAATACAATATCTGTAAATCATAAATCTTAGATCAGAACAAATAGTCAATATAAATTTTATGTGTTTTCTTTTTATTCTGATAATTAAAAAAATATTCACATCAATTTCTTCAAATAACTCCTGAAAGAAGCAAAAAAGCCCAGTGTAGCATCACTTCCTGTCAGAGTGACCAGACTGCAAAAGGGCTGTATAACAGGCAACTTGGTATTCTAAAGCAATTTTGCTGCCAGCAAAAGTTAAACTCTGAAACCCCCAGCAGCAAATGTGAAATGAAAACCTCGTCACAATTCACAAAGAGAAGGCAGGTTCCATATTAGGAATATAAGGCACATCATTCAAATACACTTCTTCGACTGCTATGGCATTCCCCATAGCAACTACTTCCAGACCACAAGTACGTGTGCCAGAGGTACAAGCTGAAAGCCCTCAGTACCTCATTCAGCCTCAGGTATAATAAAGCAAAGACAACTCACTAGCACACACAGAACTGACAACTAACTCTATGCTGACCATCACAATTAAATAACAGTATATACAACACAGCTGTGATCATGGTTCAACTACACCTGGTCCCAATAAAGATCTTCTCTAAGCACTGGGCTCCTTATCCCTCCTACTTGCCTCTGCCTCAAAGACACACACACTCGCTCTGTGCTTGGTCATTCACTGACTGTGCAGCTGCACGCACCTGCCATCACAGCCTGCCATTAGTTGACAGCTTGCACTTGTCCGTATCACCAAGTAAGGCCACTGTGTCTGTTTAACAGTCACTACACCCGTGCTGCTGCACCACACACAAACACTACCAACAGGACAGCCATACATAGATGGGCACAAATGCAATCCCTTGTTGAGTAAGCAAAACAGGATCAAGTCTAACACCTAAACCAAAACACCAGTTGCTCAGCAGTCCCACTGCTCATTATCAGGACCTACTGATAGGAATACAGTGCATGTTGGAAGAGGGACTAGCACTTAATCATCCTCCAGCAAGGCACAAAAAGATTAAATTCAAAGTTATTCAGCTGAAGAATCATTAACTTCCATTTGGTGAATACGGTTCTTGCAAACACACATGTCAACAACCCAAAAGTTGACTTATAAAGTCAGTAGGTTTTGTTTTAAATTACCCATGATTGAAAGCTACTGACTTCGCCCTCTTTTTGCCCACCATTTCAAGTTACATTTAGACTAGTAGGTTCATATTAGGAACAAGGAAGTCTAGAAGCTTAAACAGATTTGAATCACTCTCCACATGAAATCAATAATCAGGACACATTAACAGAGATTAAGGCTTCTGTTGATTTCAGTATTTTCTAGCTAACGTTTGTCAGAATCAGGGTATCCATAGAAATTTATACCACGCTACCCCAATCCTCCTGCCCTTCATTGTCAGCCTCGTGCTGCTTTGTATAGACTACAAACTGAACTGCAACACAGCATCCCACAGCTCTTCTGTGTGAGCAATTCCCACTGAAGCTAATTTGCTGTTTGCATCCATAAAGACTATAAAATCTTATTTTAATTTTTTTAAATTGACAGCGCTAATAAAAATAAAAGACATAACTGATTAAAGAAATTCAAGTTTTTCTATTACAAGCTATACAATGGAAAACAACGCCTTCTTCACAAAGGTCAAGAAGCATACATGTGCCACACTGAAGAGTACCCTACTTTCTCCTCTAACTCCTTTTATGACCTCCCCCCACACCCAATCAGGAAAACTAAAACACAAACCAGAACCAGCCTGCATATAATATCAACTGAAAAGTAGCATTCAGTTGTGCATGCCCCCTTCCTCCAGGACTGGGAGGGGAAGAATAGGACAGAGAATATTTTTCTGCTGTAAGAAAAGAGCATTTGCTTTACAAAGTAATTGCAACATTTATGCTTAACAATGAAGGCAAAAAAAATTCTTGGGAAATTTATGAGTACTTCCTAACTCTTAGAAAACAAGTTCAATGTTGTCATGAGGACAAAAATCAACCTTAATGTAAATTCCAAGCTCATAATAAAGTCAGTGTTTACTGTATACTGATTATTACTGATACAATAGAGTGCTTCAGAACATTTGCATTTCTATGCTGTCTGAACAAGATGCTATAACAGTGGGAAGACAAGTGATAAATGAACAGCTAAGATGAGTTTGAAAAATGTTGCCAGTAAGTTCCCTTGAGGAAAAAATGTGGACATCAAAGTTCTTTTGGATTGATGTCTCCCAAAACTTTATTAAGCCCCAGTTGCAAAACTTGCTTACTTTGCCTGGCTTCATTACCTGCAGCCAGACTATGCCACAATAGTAGGGAAGCCTGCATTCCCACAGTAACATGGCCCAGTTTTGGATGGTTAAAGCTACATCAGCCAAAACCCACCTGCCATTATCCATGTAGTCCTGTAATTTAATTTTGACCAAATTTTAGCAGTTCATATATGAAGTATACCATTATTACTAACCCGAATGTTACGCATTTCACAAATGTGCATTTCAAATAATTCCTTTCATTTTACTTCCTGAAACCTTCATATAAAAAAGAAAAATGTAGCCCTTGACATTTAGATACAGCAAGAGTAGGTAAAATGGACACTAAACACAATCAAGAATAATATCACTAAATCTTTATATTCTTTTATAAATGCCTCTAACTCTTACTGCATTATGCAGTATTTCTAAACATACAATACATAAAAGCTTTAACTGCTTGTCTAAGGAGACTTTAAAAAAATAAAACTAGAGCTCATTTAAAAATGAATATGCCTAAATGATATGTCACAATAAGCTTTCACTCAAAGCTATGTCAAAAAAAAAATATTAATTTAAAACCAAATAGGCAAGCACTAAATGTAATCTTTCAAACCTGAACACTTAAAGCTGTCAGCTTCTGCTGATGACACTGGAAGGTCACACTAGATATACTTGATGGAAATCATCACAGGACTGCACACTAATACCAAATACCATGGTTAATTTGGGTAACTAATAGCATGGGGTTTGGTGATTTGCATGATGAAAGTAAGCCTTTGTCAGATTTTCTGACAGCACCATTACATTTAAAACATCATTCTGAAAATCAAACTGATCTTATCTTGGTCATCCAGATGTTATAAAGGCATTTACAAAATAATAGCTTACTGCTCATAACAATGAAACACATGTAATAATTCCATAAACCTGCTGGTATGCCTTGTATACTTGTAACCAAAGTTGTATTATCCTTAAAAATATATTTTAAATTAAAAAGAAATTCATCAAAATACAAGATAATTAGAAAAGCTCAGAGCAAATCATTCCCAGCCAATCATTTTAGCCACATTTGAACTTGACCATTACTTGAATTATGGTTCTTTCAATGAAGATATCATTTACTGTTAAGCCAAGATTCTAATTCAACACTGTACACAAACAATTTTAAGTTCAACGTAAAGTTCACCTGTGTTCAGCTATCAAAGTTTAATTTAATTATGAAGTATTATTCTCCACTAGGACCAAAAAGAAACTATGGCCACCACAGTGTAGAAACCCGAACTCAGTATCTCCATACAGTGGAGTTCTTTTATTAAATGAAGCCTCAGATAGTTTAAAGATTACTTAGTGGTAAACCCAGCATAAAAAAGAGCCTACTACAGGTACCAATTAAGTGATCATGAGTTACACTTATGGCAACAGAACTAACTGCAACACTAAACCTGACATATAGTAAACTATGCAAGTGATATTGCAAATCTCCCACAACACAAAAGCCAGGTTTAATTTTTGACAGTTCTCCTTCCATAGGCAAGTACTATTCTCAGATACAAGATGAATTCTGAGTCCATATTTCATAGCACTGTGAAGCATCTGATTTTAAACTCAAAAACCTTTTAGCAAACAACATGACGGACAGGGCAGGGGAGGATGGGAAGAGAGCAAGGATATGAAACATAACCACCACAGCAAAACACAAAGCTATCACTTCTACATGTGCACACACACACCATCTTAAAATTATTTCCACAGTTACCCTGTCATTAATAACATTAGGCAAGCTGAAATGAATGCTTTCTTAGTAATCTAAAAACAAAAAGATTGCTGCAAAAGATATGCAGATAGTTTCCAGTAAGTGATTGTCAAGCCCTAGTATAAAAACAAAAAGCAGCAATAAAAATCAGAAGTTTAGTACCATAAAGATATCTGTCAAATAACTTTTCCTTGTTCTTGTCTTTTCTAATTGAGCCTAAGAAACAAAACAGAGCCCAAATTCACCTATGACATCAACAAGCAGAACTAGCTTTGTTACTTAAAATCATGTGGAAGTTGCACATGGCCATTTCCGACAGACTAATATAGCAATATTGCTCAATACGCAACGGTATAACAGCTGTTACAAAGGAGCTGTTTAGCTGTTTTTCAGATAGAATTGTCTTAGACCAATTCTATTACAGCTTATGTCTAAAGGGAGAAAAAGTATTGCTATGGAAGTCATACCCGAAGCACAAATTAAGCAGTAAAGACATTAGTAAAGCTTAAACAGATTCAGTTAAAGAAACTCCTAGGGCCAAACCCCATTATGACATATGAATTTTAAATTTCTCACCTGTTCTGCAACTCTAATTCCTAAAAATCCTACAGGAAAAATCTTAGCTCCAGTAACGTTATACTTTTAAGTCGCAGTCAACATCCTGTTTGATTTGCAGCTTTCCCCCTGCCCCCACCCCATCCTTCAGTAAGCAAACCAAAGTTCAAGCTCCCCCAAAATCATTCTGCTCAGAAAGAAACCTGATTCATACAGCTCTCCAAACAAATGACTTTGTGTTCTGCATAAACCAAGAGATATCTTAACAGAAAACACACTTGCATAGTATCATGAATCTGACTAAAAAGACAGACAAAACAGATTAACAGTGCAGCATCTGATTATTACATTATATAGAAGTGGAAATATTAGCAGGAATGTTGGTACTTACTGTGCCTGGCTCTCTGTCTGCTCCCGTAGTAACCAAGAAATGCACAGACATGCCCGTTCAGACACAGAGGCAAGAACAGAAATAAAAAAGGGGGGAAAAATTAGAACACAAGCCGCAAACAGTTTTTAAATGGCTTTTATTTATATAAGTCATTGCACATTCCTAATACAGTGATTTCCTGAAAATTACAGTACTTTGTAAACGTGATTTACAGTTTAACCATACACAAAGCCTAGTTTTATTTCATGACAGAATAAATTATTTTTTTTTTCAAAAATTAGTCAAGTGCAATTTTGCCCAATATTTGTGCCTAGAATTTAAGCCTATGAAACTAAAGTAACAGATGCAATTATCTAAATATTTTGTTTGAACACATTCACTTCAACATTTAACTTCTCGTTCCCCCTACCTTCCCACCCATCCATTTAACAACATTACTTTCTTTGAAAAAATTACCCATTATGCAGTTTAACAGTTTTTCACAATATGGTGCAGGCCACTGGTGTTACAACTAAGCATTTACCAGGATGTCAAAATGCCCTGCAAACTGTAGAGCAGGTGACACCTAGTGATCCCCTTTTATAATACTGAAAATTTCCAAGCTGAGTTTTGCATTAGTGGTATATAAGCAGACATTTTTAAGTTTGCCAGCAGTTTTTTCTTATTCTATATAACTTGAATTCTTTAAAGATGCACAGTTTGCAGCAATGCACAAATTTGACAATGTCCTAATCAGGCCTGCCATGCCTCTCACCTCTGTGGTGTTCTGCATCATGATGCTTCTTGTCATCTTTTATTGCCAAGTGAGACTGCCCACCCAAAGCGCTAGAAAGGGCAAGAAGGCCAGCACTGCTTCCAAGTGGGGGGATTCCTGGGGGCTGAAGTCCTGATGGATGTGGTGTTAGAGGCACTGGAGGTCCATGGCCATGGGAGAGATGTTGAGCCTGCAACTGCTGCTGCTGTTCCCAGCGGTATCATCATCCCCAAAAGAATAACGCATAGCACATAGTTTGGGAAGGAGAAGGGAGAAGTTTGGTTAATTACTGAGAATCAACAGTGGATTTTTTAATTTGTTTATCTGTTTTAAATCTAGCTTCTCCCATTTGTCCCACCACACTATACATCTTGCATTATATCATGCTGTCTGTGGGCAGCTCTGCTCACATCCCATAACCAAAAAAGGCTACCTGGATGCTTGTTCTGCAGCCCAAGGAATAGGTTCAACTACTGCAGGTTGTTTTGAGCAGCTACTGCCTGCCACAGCATCACAGGTGACAAACGAACAGCAGCACCAGAAGGCCCGAATACTTTTCCCTTTCTATAGAAAGGAGTATCACTGCTCTGTGAAAAAAAAAAGTTTCACTGGCAAGATGGATTTAAACTCACATCACTCTTCCCAATTTGGAGACAGTAAGTAGGTTTCTGTTCCGAGTATTAAAAACCTTAAAGATACTGCTCAATTTCATACTTGGTGTCTTAAATTTATATTCCATTCTAGCCAGTCTTTTTTAGGGGGGAAAAAATATTCATGAACTAACATTGTGTTTAGAAACCAACTTTGAACTTAAAATTCAGGTATTCCAGATAGCATTAATATGGTCATGGAATTCCCGGCAAGAGACATGGTATTAATGAATTAAAATACTTCCATCTGTTTCAAAAGCAGCCTGCAAGATCAGTAACATAGTGAGTGGACATGCAACCCTGTAACCAATCTGGCAAAATAATTTCAGAAACAGAGTCCTTACAATGGAATGACTTCCCCGTAGTTTAAATACTAAATGTTAAAGCTGTCATGGTTTCATTAATATTTTCCAAGTTTAGCTAACCATTTAATTTGTCCAAAAATGCTCAGCACAGATTTATTTGGAAAACTAAGCTTCAAAACCATCTTTAGATTAGTCATAGCTCCTCTTTAGTCTGCTACAGGTAAACAGATTTTCTGCTTCTTTCCTGCTTTCTCGTGCCTGAGCATGTGAACGGAAGACAGAACAAACCTCTCCACTTTGGCCATGCTCCAACATCCCTCCGCTGAAGGGTAGATACCATGAAAAAAACTAGAGTACCACCCAAGTCATGGGATCAAAAAGACAGATAAGCAAATGTCTGAACAGGATGAGCTCAGGTAGACATGACAGTCTGACCTTGTGAATGCTAGTGGTCCTCTAAGAGCAGGCAAAATTGTTACAGTACTGCTTGCTGACAGGTACTGAAATAATATCTAGACTAAAGCTCAGTATTTCACAAGTTACTCCAAAATAATCCAATGCAAATAATCCAAAAATATTTTATCTGCTTCCATAGATCCCAAGACTCTTCAACTGTCAGCAATACCTGCATAATATCTACTGGTATATGACCGACTGAATTTATTACTATTTAAATAACTACTGTGCCCCTACACTTTTATATCTCATAACCCCGTATTATGTAGACAAGGGACTGACACTAAAGAACTCTGGTCTAGACCTGCTAATCTTTCACTTTTGTGTTGTCCTAAGTGTAACACAGACATTATTTACTTATTTTTTATATACAAGACAAATCTTAAAATGTATCACAATACCTTTAGTCAATTCTATAAGCCACGACTTTATAAAATCTTTCTCATACCATGTATCAGGAATTTCTTTCCATGTGCTACATACAAAACCTCACTAGTCTTCACCATAATATGTACATCTGATCACTATCCTTACCAACTTTTCAGTATGTTTAAAAAGCAAAGTGAGAAAGGTGGTTCTTATTCTTCTATTTTTATGTGTTTACAACAACCCAAAAAGTAACATTTTGAAGGAAGTATTAAGAAATATTTTTATATTTCTGTAGACTACCCTCTACAAAATCAAGCCGCTACTGCTAGTGAAACTTCATGTAACTGAAGAAATATCAGTGAAGAGCACTGTGAAGTCTGACAGGACTGTAGCATTTCTGTGGGCTTGTTGGTCTTGGTTTTTGTTGTTGTTGGTTTTTGGTTTGGTTTGGTTTTTTTATCCAGCCTCTAAAACCAGACTTCAGTAGTTTCCAGAGTGTTTCCACAAATCAGGAGATAACCTGATGTTTTGGCAGGCTCTCTCAAAGTCTTAGTCTGGTATCTTAGTTGTTCCCTTACTCACTGACCACTTGGCCAACTCAGTTACCTGTACCTTAGCCATGAGACAACATCTATCAGCAGTACTGCACTGAATTCATGGCATTGGTCTTACTTGTCCCCAGCTGCACTATGACACTGGATTACCTAGTTATAGTGTGCAGTTAACTAACAAAAAGTAATTTACCCCTTCCAAATTGGTTTCATGGAGAAAAACCTCCTCCCTTTTCCAAGTCAGCTCAAATCAGTTTATTTTGCAGTGTGAGGCCAGGAAGGTCAAAACAGGGAAATGAAGTTAAATTGTTTCCATTCTTGTCCCTACCCCTTTAGGAAGCCATAAAGATTCCCTTTATTCTTGCCTCTCTTGCTTAGTTTAATTAGCAAACAAGTTAACCCACATAATTTCAGGAAGCATAGTTTAACATCTTTCAAAATTAAACTCTTAGGGACACATTACCTACAATTTCTCTGGCTCTAGTTTGTAGCCTAGACACAGGGTATTTCAAAAGTCCCAGAAATGGAAAAACAGATTAATTCCCACTAACAGCTTCTGAAGCTGAAAGCAGGTAAAAGGGCTAAGTTTGGTTTTTCTGACAGGACTGCATACAAATGGTGAGGATCAATGCCCAGTGTAAGGTGTAGAACGGAATACCAGAGCTGTTTATACTTTAGCAGCTTTGCCAAATGGTTACTGAGAGCAGTAGAGGAAAACAGTCCCCAAAGATGCTTAAATATCCAACTACATTAAACAGTTTTAAGACTGAGAACCTGCTCATGGTCTTTTAAGCCACCAAAGGTATATTATGATTTAATGTCTATTACTTGAGACTCATTGCCGTTTTAAGACTGAAGTATACAGATTTATTGTTTACATATTACCTATTCATAACAGGTTTAAAGTTTCATAACAGGTTTAAAGTTTTCCCTAACACAGATACAGATGATCCTTTCCAGAAGTTCATGCTTTTTTTATTAATAAAACCCTGAATCATCAAAAAAATACTTTTTTTCTAGAAGGGGAAAAGGGAGTATGTACTGCACACAAAGGAAGAAACTGAAGACCAAGGAAATGGATAACAGGCAGTGCTCACCAGATGTATTTAGTAACTAGACATTTGCCATAGTAGATCCTGGAAACAATTGTGTTATGCATATAATCACTTTCCTGTCACTTCAAAGACACTAGTGCCTGCTCTGTCACCTTTTAAGAGCTTAGCAGCAGTAAGATATAAAACAGAAGAAGTTGGCAGCAGTATCATGGTCTACTAGGCACGTTCATTAGCAGTTAATTAAAAACTAGACACCTGCCATAAGAAATGTGCTCAAAAAAGGATGAGTAACAGGTCTGTGTTACTACCAATTATTATCATTACTTGCAGAGCAAGGGCTGCGTCCACTTTCAGAGGAAAGTGGGAAGGTAGAGAAGAGTGCAACGATGCGTACCTAAGTGACTGCACTGAGATAATTAGCCATAGTAGAGATTTTAAAACAATCAGTAGTTCACCCACCATTTTCTTGCAAAAAACCTAAGTTCTTCGTATTTGCAAAGGGAGAAAAGAAATGGCAAATTCAGCTTACTGTACAGTCTAGATGTAGATTTTATCACCTCAAATTCTTTTCCCGGTATCCCCTAACCAGACCACAAAGATCCAAAAATCAATATATGAAAAACACAGCACTTGCTTCTCTGAGCAAGCACTTCCTAACAATTTTAAAGGCAGTACAGTTTTTCACCTCCAACATCCTAGGCAAGTTCCAGCTATAAAGAGCTCTTTAATTAGGACTTACAATTTGGAATTCATTTTCAATCTCTGACAGAGACTTCCAGAAACAGAGTAAATCTTTGTGAAACAAGTGAGATGTCTCCTTTAGGCTCTCTGCTTATCAAGATAGAACAAGAGCTGCTACAATCCCATTTCCCACCTTAAAGAAGCTCTACTGGGGTCACAAACAACTATGGCTTACTTAGAAATCTAGTTTTGAATTCCTAGCATTAAAGAGTTGGAGCATTCTTCTGTTCTTAAACGGATGTGTGATGTACTATTCAGTACCTGCTGAAAAGCACTGAATTAAAATTCAGAGGTGATGCACCTAACAGTGGAAAAAAGGTTATACCTGGTCCTAAACTGTAACAGCTGTCTTCTCTTGTGCCCTTCTAAATAAACATCAGAGAGTAGAAAATGTTTCAAAAACCTTATCAGCCTAGCACCAGTAATACTATCAACAGATTCCCTCAAGCTCCATAGAGATGTTATGAAAAAAATATCTGGCAAGCACAAAAGTAATTTAGAGACCTAAAATGTAAAGGGCACTATTTCACGTCAATTCCTGTAAAATTGAAGAACTGTGATTTTGATGAACTCAAGCAGGCAGAAAGATGTGACAGAAAAACATGCATTACTGTGTTCAATCTCATTGCCATATTCTCTCCCTTCCTAAATGGAAATCTTCAGTGTTTTTATTTGCTTGCTTAAGTAGCAGAAAGAACTAAGAGCCTGTATCAAATGCCTATGGCAAATAAACATGAGGGCCACTGACTGAGCACAGCTAGCTGACCAAGCAACCTTCCCCCCACTGTTTAGAAATACTTTTTAAACCAACATTGCAAATTTAACCTTCCAAAAAATGTAAACAACTCACAATTATTCTCCTGTTAGATCCAGTCTTCTCCCTCATTCAAAACACAGCCCAAACCCCTGCACACACTACTTACACCACCAACAGTCAAATCTAGCAGGAGAGAAGTCATTAGACAGTCTAAGCCATTAACTAATACTTGCATCTAAGTTTCTGCAGATGCTTTCAAAAAAGTGTTTTGGCTACAGGGGAGAACATACTGCAGGATGAAAACCAACTTCCCTTAAGAATATATCCACATTCTTCTACAACAGAGTGACTGCATCAGTGTACAAGGAAAGAACTACAGATACCATCTACAGAGACTTCTGTAAGGCATTTGTGCCTCACAACATCCTTGCCACTCAGGTGAAGAGATACAAGGTTGATGGATGGATTGTTAGATGCATGAGGAACTTGTTGGATGACCGCATCCAAAGAGTCAATGAGACTCATAATCCCAGCGGAAACCAGTAACTACTGATGTACCCGAGAGTTCATAATGGGGCAAACACTATTCAACACCTTCATCAATAACGTAGCTAAGGGGATTGAGCACACCCATTATCAAGGTTGGAGATGACACCATGCTGAGTGGTGCAGTTGATTCACCTAAGGGAAGGGATGCCATCCAGATGGAGTTTGACAGACTTGAGGAGTAGGCCCTTAAAAATCTCATGAGGTTCTACAAGGCCAAGTGCAAGGTCCTGCACCTGGGTCAAGGCAATCCCCAGTATCAGTACAGGCTGGAGTATGAATGGGATGAGAGTAGCACTGTGGAGAAGGACATGCACCAGCAATATGCACTTACAACCCAGAAAGCCAACTGCATCCTGGGCCATATCAAAAGAAGCAGAGTCAGCAGGCTGAGGGCAGCTGAGCTCCTCTACTCCACTGTCATGAGATGCTCATCTGGAATACTCTATCCAGATCTGGGGTTCACAGTGCAAGAAGATGACATGGACCAGTTAGAGCAGGTCCAGAGGAGGGCCACAAAAATTATCAGAGGGCTAGAACATCTGTCCTATGAAGACAGACTGGCAGAGTTGGGGTGTTCAATCTGGAGAAGTTAAGTTTCCAGAGAGACCTCGTAGTAGCATTTCAATACTTAAAGGGGGCTTATAAGAAACATGGGGACAGACTTTTTAGTAGGGCCTGTAACAACAGTTTTAAACTGAAAGAAGATAGATTTAGATTCAATATTAGAAAGAAATTATTTACTGTGAGGGTGGGGAGACACTGGAACAGGTTGCCCAGAGAAGTTGTGCATGCCCTGTCCTTGGAAGTGTTTGCAGTCAGGTTGGACAAGGCTTTGTGCAGCCTGATCTAGTGAAAGATGTCCCTGTGCATGGCGGTGGGGCTGGACTTTGTCTTTGAAGGTCTGTTCCAATCCAAACGATTCCATGATAGGTGAACAGACTGAAAATATGAGCTAACCAATATGGGTTGCTTACTACTCCACCTTCTAACCCAGCTTCAGCAGCAGCAGCTCTGTTTCCTCTTCATTGCTTTTGGATGTTTCTTTTTCCTTGACAATATCACCACTAGATTAACAGCAGTCCCCGCAACACAGTCCCTCCTAACCTATCTGAACCCTAAGCTTCAGTACTGTAGCAGCAATCTGCAAAACTAAGCTCCAAATTTGCTTTCTTTTGCTGATGAAACAAAACTGGGAGGAGTGGCTGATACACCAGATGGCTGTATTACCACTCACAGGGACCTCAGCAGGCTGGAAAAATGGGCTGACAGGACTTTCTTCAATTGCAACAAGGGGAAGTGCAAATGGAAGTACAAAGTCCTGCACTGGGAGGAACAATTCCATGCACCAATATATGCTGGCAGCTGTCCAGCTGGAAATCAGCTTTGCAGAAAAGGACCTGGGAGTCTTGGCAGACACCAAGTTGAATGTGAGCCATCAATGTGCCCTTGTGGCAAAGCAGGTGAATGGCATCCCGGGCTACATTAGACAAAATATTGCCAGCAGGTCAAGGCAGGTGATCCTTTTCCTCTACTCACCACTGTTGAGGCCACACCTGGAAGGAGTATTGTTCCAGTTCTGAGCTTCCCAGTACAAGAGAGACATGGACATATTGCAGAGCATCCAATGATGGGCCTAGAGAAGGCTGAACAGTCCCCCCTCTCTCAGCCTGTACTCATACACGAGATACTCCAGTTCCTTAATCATCTTTGTAGCCCATTGCTGAATGGCCCAATGACGGGGAAAGAGGCAATGGGCACAGACTGAAACACGAGAGATTCCTCCTGAACATCAGAACACATGGGGGTTTTTTACAGCAATGGTGACAAGCACTGGCACAGGTTCCCCAGGGAGGTTGCAAATTCTCTATCCTTGAGGATACTCAAAAGCCGTATGGACACAATCCTGAGCAAGTGGTTCTAGGTGGTCCTGCTTGAGCAGAGGGGATGGACCAGATGACCTCCAAGGGTCCCTTCTAACCTCAGGCATTCTGTGATTCTGCAATTCTTACTGCTTACCATTTTCTCCCTGTTTAAATGTGTTTTAGAAAAATGTGAGTCAGCTACTTTCATTGCTTAATTTTCTTCCCAAGTCCTTTGAAACATCTGTGTTTAGTTTGGTTCATTTGGTTTTTTTACTTCCCCTTCTTCTAAATGCTCAGGTTTTATTCTGACAGATAGCAAGCCACACTATACCCCAGTAAACAAACTTGAAAGTGCCCACTACTGCATCTCTAGGTAGTGAGCCAGGAATTGAGCCTTTGTAGTTTTGTAGAAGTCCTTTGAAAACACTATCCATGATGTGAACAAGACACAGTGCCTTGGGTGCAGGAAGAGACCATCCCTTCAGAACAAAGAAACAGCGTCTTCAGCAAACCTCTTTCATCTATAAATCACGTGAAACGTTATTGTACTACAGAGATGTAAGTCCACAGTGATACCAGGGGATTTTTACCAGTGTGTTTAACTGTAAATGTTGCAACTAATGTATCCATGACATTGCTGAGCTGCACAACGCTGTATTATGTACTTTAGCTAGTAGTAGAACGCTGCATTTTATAGTTTAGCTACTAAGTAGATAAGAACTGGTCTGAAACCAAGACATGAGCCAAGAGTGCTGAAACAGGGCCAGAAGAGAAGGTCATGAAAAGGATAGTAATAAGAAAAGGAAGATGACGAAGAAGAGGATTAAGAAAGGATGGAGAAGTCTCCCAAATGACTACCAGAGGACCCCCAACCCATTATGCTACACATGCGTATAAAAGTGTAGATATGATACATAGTTCCTGAAACTGTAATGAGTATGGTAATAATTTCTCAGAAACATCATTAATATGTATAGATCAGCCATATATAGATAAACAGTGAACAAAGTCAGTATGCACATTGGGTGAAGCTTATCCCCTGTGTATCTGGTGCCAAAAATAAAGAATGCCTGCTTTCTAACCACTCTAAACTGCGTATTAGAGAGTTTTGTCTCCAATTTCTCGGTATTATTAGAAATCAAGTCTGGTTTCCTCTTTCCTCTTCAAAAAAATAGGAAAAGCAATGCAGATTTCAACTGGCTCACAAAGACTAAAAAGACCACTTCATGCTTTGGTGCTGTCATTGCATTTTTACACTGAAATATACCTGTTTCACTCTAAAATGTATGTCTTCTACAGATCTATGGTACACAGTTTTGTCACAGAATCCCAAACCTGGCCAACTGCTCTTTTCTCCTTGCATTAGAGATTAAACTACATTGTTTAATCTTGCTAAATTAAGGGAAGTTAGGATAAACACAAGCACAATTCCTCATAAACTTGCTCTACAAGGCTAGAAGTTCCTCTCTATCTAAAGAATGAAAATAAAAACTAGCTGCACTTACAAAGCTGCCACACTAACTTCTCTGAAATAAAATTATATATTTATTTATTGGCAGTGTTCTTCAAGGAAAAACAATTCCATAGATGAATTACAACACAGGCAGAAATACAGATTCTAATGCAGGGGCAGCAAAATCGGTCACCTTCAAAGACCCCACAGAATGCAACTGTAGCAGCCAGCACGGGTCAAAAGCAGTTATACTGAAGCCTGCATCTACCTAGCAAAACTCTAAATTCAATTTTTCATTACTACAACAGGAAAATGTTTGAAAACTCCTTAAACCCCTTATATTTAGTATTTGTGTCTTATTCTTTAGCTTGTCTTTTAGAATAGATTCTGTATTTCATGGGGATTTTTTCTTTAAAAAAGAACAAGAAAAATGAAATCTCTCAACAAAAGAAAGGCTTGGTTGTTATCAATTTGAATTGCATAGCCAGTACCAGTCTACCTACAAGTACACACATAGCGTTTTTGTTGAATCACAAGATCTCATCTTTAAATTTTAAGACTGAAGTTCGCTTTACACCTACAGAACTGAGAAACAGGTCTTCAGTGCTCCCCAATATAATGCAAATAGCAAATATAAAAATAATTTCCACGTGTAGCTTATTAACTGCTGATTAGTTCCCACCACCACTATAGATCACATATACAGACTGCAAGGGAGAAAGCAGCACTCTATCTTTTCCTTAGCACTATGCTGAGCATCAGCTGTAGTCTTTGCTGTGCCTTTCTGTCTCACTTTAAACAGCTAGGTTTTTCTGCCCTTCCTTCTGGCATTCTGGAGGGCAAATCTATGCACCAGAATTAGAAAGATAAAGAGATACTACACTTCAGACCTCTTCAAAATGATCACTCTTGTAAACAGTAATGACAGATGTGGGTGACCCCACCCAAATGATTTGTCACCTCACCCAATGAATGAGCACATCAGCTGTTTTTCTGCCAAAGTGATCAGCAATTAACTATTTAACAAAAGTTTAGTGATAATTGTGAAGTGGCAAGATTTTTAACATCCCGTTGACATAGAGGGAACAATTATATAGTACTGCCAGCATGACTGGCACTTTCAAAAGAGCAGACCTGAACTAGCAGCCTAGCTATACTGTGGAGCCTCTGTGGATCATCCCACACCGGCAGAGCCCTGCAGCAAGGATGCAGGATATTGCCAGCAGATGGAATTCTTCCAGTTCAGTGACATCTTCTCCCCAAGGTGCGTTAGCACTCCACTGGAGTGTGTAGCTGCAACCACATAAGGGCCTTTGCCAACTGAAAAGTAGGGTTTTCTTCCCTCCTCCATGCTTTTAGGCAGTGTAAGTCAACCTAAAACTTGGCAGCTTGTACCAAGTTGACCAGACCCCTTGAAGCATAGCTAGAGGTTGTGTCAGCAGCTATGCTGGCAATACAACAAGCAGCCTATGAACTGCAGAAGCCTTTTTGCTAGCATAACCTTATATGTATATACACACATACAGCATTTTATGTATCAAATATATAACATGATGTAATTTATATCATAATATATCATTAACAGTTATACACTACATATACTCTCATATAATTACATCACATATATTGCTTGTTTATACTTTCATATAAGAACGTAGAAGTTCTTTTGTGTGTTTGTATATATAATCTGTTTATAGGTATTACAGGGCTGCCTTAAGTACAGTTGCTGTCTTAAACAGTTTATAGCAAAAAAAGGAAATAGAAACAAGTCAGAAGAGCAAGTTCTAAGGGTCCTAGTATTAATAATGGTTGTGGGTTTTTTCCTTAGATTACATAATGTTGTGGGTTTTTTTCCTTAGGCTAAATTCTTAAGAAATAATGGACAAACAGCAAAGCTGAAGCTGCATTGGAGAAAAAAGACTATGCAACAATAGAGGACAGATGTCATAGGGCAGGAGGGAGTGGATGGGAAGAGTCAGAGTAAAAGCTGAAAAAATTATGCTTGTGCAGGAAAACATGTCTTCAGAGGACTTCCTGACTCTAAAGGAAAGTAGCAAGTTCAAAACCACAATCCAAAAACCACAGAAGACAACCTTAAATTCTCTTGATCCAGACAAGACAAAGGCTGGTTTTCTGAAACCAGTTACATTCTTCTGATCACTGTCAAGAGTAAGTCAGTTCAAAACCAAAGCTTTTCTTTAATTTTGGTCCACTAGATACTGCTTTCTCTGAAGACTCAGATGCAAGCCTTAAGTCACTAGAATGTAGCTGTCAGCAAACAGTACTTCCAGTTTGGAGAAACTGCCAGCACAGTTTTTTTCTGTGGCAACCATAAATTCCTACTAGTACTCACCTTCTAATCTCTAATCTACATTTTTGTCTTATTAGCTACTGTTAGCACACCGTTGCTGTGCAGCAGCACTTCAAAAGCATGGTCCTGCTGACAGCAGCCAAAACCAACTAGTTCAAGCATGCTCCAACTTGGAAATGACTTAAAGATATTAATCTAGGAGGTTTTATTACTGACATGTGATTATCTTAAGTATTTAGTTTTCTTGCAGCCTCTTTCAGTCTCCAGAAATTTAAATCTGGCTGTAGATGAAGATAGTGATGATGGAGCAGAAAGGCTTTTTGCTAAATTAAAATCCTTAAGTTGAATATATTTTAAACTACACTCTTCACTCTTTTGTCCTAGCTACTTCTAACTACAACATTTCAGAGATATCAAGGAATGAAAAATATGAGAGTCATGAGAAAAGCATTACATGGATTTTTATTTACTGTTCCAAGCCACAGACCAGATTCTTTGAAATTCCCCGACACATTCTGTAACTACTTCCACCTACAAATGAGAATCGCTTCTTAACATGCATTTGAGCAATCCACTTTTGCTAATCCTTGCTTTTACCACCTCAATACTACTGTTTGTAAGTATTTAAAGAGCTACAGTTAGCCAGCACCTTTCAAAACAGTACTGGACGTTCACAGAAAATAAGTGTTATACAAGATGCAACTTTGGAATAATGCAGTTACCAGATACCAGGAATCCTGTAATTGATACAAACTCTTCAGCATACTGAAAAGTTGCAGCAAACTGCCCCCCAAACTGTGTCTTTGCCCTGCCTTTAATATTTCCTTAAGTTATCCTAAATGCCTATGCTAGCCTCGCTTTGTACAAGAACAAGGAAAGCAAGCTTCTCTCCCTTCTGTTCCAGTCCTCCCACACAGCCCCCTGTCCCAACAGTTTGCCTTGCTCTTCCCCCACGAAAAACATCGGGGGTTGCTGTTTTCTTGTACATCTCTAGTTTAACGTTTACAGTACTTGCGTCCCCCTGCACCTTCTTCCAGCCCCTTTGCGCTTACCTCTCTGTGCTTTCCTACCCCCAGTGACTCCATCTTTGCCACAGTTGCCCACTTACAGGTACATTTTGCCAGTGCAGTGCACACCACTCCCACTGGCACACTGGCAGTTCACTTCAGTTTATCAGTGTTTGCTTCTCAGAACCTAACCTTAGTGCGTTTCGGATCTGTATGCTTCAGTTTTTGCACCCTTCCCTCCTACCATGAAGTAGTCCAGTTTACAACCCTACATCACTCAGCATGTAAACGCCTGATGCCTTTCTCTATTCTTACTTACGTTGAAGGACAACTCCAAGACCATGCTTTGCTTCACCCTTACTCAACTAACTTTGCATTTGATTTCATCTCATGTGCATCAGTCCCAGCTGCATTTCTCTTTTTTCTGAGCCAACTGATTAATTCTTCCCCTCCAACTCCTTCCTCCTCCAAACCTACCATATCTCAGACTTCATTCAGGAGAAGCACTGAAGGTCACATCACATTTTTATCTCAGCCTACAGACTCCTCACCTACTCCACTTGTCTCATTTCAACTATGAACACAAAGCAGATGTTTGTAAGGGGGAAGAAGGTACGCTCATCACTTCAGTTTGTCTCCTTTTACTTCCTTGATAGCTTTGGCAAAAAGTGAATATTCACAAAAACTATCTTCAAACATGGAAAACTATTCTGTCTGCATATGCTTTAAATGTCTCTAGAGGAAGCAATCCTTTCCACCAGGATTAAATAACCTACCTTTCTGTGCCAAGGAAATATATATGTATTTCTGCTCCTCTGCCTCAACCATTTTCAAAGGCAAACTCATCCCTAACCCCCATTTTGCCCTTCTGGTAGCCCTTCCGTAGTCTCATTATTAAAGCTCACTGAACACACTTTCTGTAAATCCTTGCATTTAACTGTACTATTCCAGTATTTTGACTAAATTTTGGTCCTTTCCATTCCACCAAAACTGTTCCTTCCAAACCAGTCTAACAGAGTCATTTAGAACCAAGATCACAAAAAGAAGAAATTGTCTCTTCTGCCATATCAATTTCCTCTGCTTCTATCTACCTAACCCTTCCTGAAACCACATTCTCCATTGACTTCTCTAGTCTTCTGTTTACTACTGCCACATACACAGGTTTTCCTATCCATCCCACTTGCACCTCTCTCCTGCTGCAAAACAGACCAACTTACATCTCTACACCATTCAACATGCACATCCCACATCCCCAGAATCTGCTCAGTAGACAGTAATCCAGCAAGTGGTACCAGCTCACCACTGGTACCTCACATGCTCATCTCATCAGTCTACCTTCTCTCTGCATTCACAGTAGCTGCTTATCTTCAGGTTTGATGTCTAGCTACCCACATTTTTTTTCCCAATCATCTCCCTTTCACTTCTTTCTTGAAACCTGTTTAGCTTCACAAATCCGTAACCATATACTTCGTCTCACCTTTGACTTGTAACTTAGAGACTAGATCTAAATAAGAGCCACCTAAAGATCTTCTGCCTTTCTTTCTGCCCAAGATCCAAGATGCAACTTTTCTACCCACCCACATGTGAAACTTTGCAAGGTAAGTGAGGTCTGGGTTGCAACTAAATTACATTTGACTTTTGAATGCAGTTTTCCTCTCTTCAGCATGACTGAAGACATCTTATTGTCTCATTTTGATACTACTCTCCTCTATATTGCTGCTCCAAGGTTCTCCATTTCCCCAGCAGTTCAGAGTGCACAAAATGTGTAAGGAAGGGCACGGGGGTGGGGGTGTCAAGTGGAAACCAAGTTTGGTTAACACTATCTCTTCATTCACATTTCACACACCTTCTCTCAGGTTGTCTGTTTTGTGTAGGACAAGCTACCAATACACATCAATAATGCTCTCATTTTTTCCTCAAAACTTAGTGGCACTAACAATAAAAATCTAACCATTGTTTGGGGACTGGTATTTTGAGAATACCAATTGTCATGCTGACAAATACCTTCCCTTGCAATCTAATTTAAACTTAAGTTTACAAGTCTGGAGCCTTTGTATTCTGAAAGCACCTACCATGACAGAATCCTACCATGTAATTAACATATCTAGGTTTTTTTTAAAAGAACAAAATATGACGAATAAGCCAGCATGCTGCCACACAATAGAGTTCCTATTGCCAGAGTTCAGTAATTTAGACACGAGGTTAGCTAGTTTATGTTAGGAGTGAGTACACAGTGTCTTGTGCTCACTAGATCTCATTTTATTTAAAAGAACTAGGCAATTTCCCCTCCCTCTACACATAATACAGATCATGGCTGAGGAGGATCTGAAGTAATGCTACAGCTGCTTAGCTCTTCCCTTCCACTAAGTTCTGCATTCATTTCTGCTCTAGTCTGTATTTCTATTTTATAATGAAACATACAGCCTAGTTATTTATAGGCTTTCTAAGGATTAACTACACACTCATAAGAATAAACCCTCAAGAGGTTAACCTCATCCTCTTAAGCTTCACACACTACAATCCCAGAGATAGCTGGCAACCACAGCCAAGAAAGAAAAAATAATCCCACATCTTGCTAATCCTTTAGCCAATCACCTCATGCAACAGTGGAGAGGCCTCTCCGAGGCCTACAACTCAATCTGTCTCAAGAGTACTGTCAAATCCAAAAGATATACATTTCACAGAACCATTAGCAATCCACCTCAAAAGGCAAAATAAGACATACCTGGCTACCCGGTGCAATGCTGAAAGATTCCAGTTTGCTACTTTTATTTCCTATTTATGTATTTGCGTACTCTACCCAATTTATTAATTTGAAAGTAAATCTAACAAATTTTGCATTGTTTACATCTAGATAGACCCATTTAACCATCTCTTATGCTTCCTAGCATGAACTTTGTGTACCTTTGATTTTCCAGCCAAACCATATCTCTCACAAAAAAAACCAAACAAAAACAACAAACAAAAAACCCCACATCTTCAAGTTAAACAATGATAATTACTTATGTTCTTCATACCATAATCGATTCTCCCTTTTCTCCCTTAAACCCAAAGAGCTGCAGCAGTGTCAAGGAGTTAATGGATGCATTTAAGTCAAAGGTTTCTGTTTTTTTTATTACCTATCTAGCAAAATTGCTACTTCATTCAACTTTAATATAATAAATATTAAACTGTGCCATTAAAAAAAAAATCAGCAAAGAGGTTTTTTAGCCACTCTGCTAGCCCACAGCTGGAAGTTAAGGCCTTCAAGAACATTCACAAAAAGTATAAGATCAGAGGTAGGACTGTTAATAACTACATGTCATCCACAGTTCTTTCCTGAAGTAAGAACTTTTAATCAACACAGAGGATTAGCATTTATTTCTTACAAACCCATAGAGTCTAACTATTATTACCTTTTTTTCTAAATCTGTCAAATTCATTCATTCACTTTTGTATATGCTCAATATACACAGATTACAAAGCCTCACTTTTGACTTCGTAGGCAAATTCTCTGAAAAATC
This sequence comes from Falco rusticolus, assembly GCF_015220075.1. Taxonomy (NCBI): domain Eukaryota; kingdom Metazoa; phylum Chordata; class Aves; order Falconiformes; family Falconidae; genus Falco; species Falco rusticolus. The sequence continues at coordinate 42,688,031 of NC_051210.1, read as the reverse complement.
TCTGTCCCATAAGATTACAAATCCCTACCCTCACAGTCTGTCCTCTAATAGGCTTCCACTTTCTCAACTGGAAATAAAAAAAAAGTATAAAATAAATATAGTTCCAAATCATCTTGTATTTCAAAAAGGCCAGCAGCAACAGTAACTGCTGTAAGTCAGGCAAGCCAATTGGGAAGGTCTTGAATCATTCAGCGTCAGGCAACAGCTACGTACAAAAAGAGAAGGGGCGGAGGAGTGTGTGTGTGTGTGCGTGTGTGCGTGCGTGTGCGTGTGTGCGTGTGCGCGCAAGTGTGCGTGCGTGTGTGTGCGTGCGCGCGCGTGTGTCAAACCCCAACAGAAATGCAGACTTTTATCTAATCAAAAGAAACTACACAAGTGAACATCAGCTAAGAAAATTAAAGTTTCCTCATACCCTCAAAATTTATTGTACATAAGTATCCTTGGTAGTATGACTCCAGAAGCTACTCAGTTGCATCTTCTACCGTTACAGATTGGTCGAGCCTATTTGCATTCTGAAAAGGAGTTGCATGATCTTTCATGCTCATAATAGGTGTCTAAACCGTTAAATTACTATTTCTTTTCTTATCTTGAAAGACACTGCACTTTAACAGCATGGCCCTTCCATTGTTCTTTACACCAAGTCATGTCCCTGAACAATACCGACAGCTGCTATCAAACTGGGCTGTGCTCACTCTCAGTGCAGCTGCCGCTTGTAGGAACAGACAGGCTTCTGATGTGTGTTCCCCCTCTGGGGAGAGGGCTTGACATGCTGCGTGCTCAGTGAGGGGGAGCAAAGGTCCACCGAATTGTCAACCCAATTTTATGCTATTCAGTTTTTCCAGGATATACACCATCCCTTTCAAACAAAATCAAGCATATGTCAAAGCATGAAATTCATTGTGTGGCACAAGATAATTATTGATCATGTAGACTGTAAAAGATCACTGGAACGTACATCTAATTTTAGCATTATGTATATGCATGCATCTACACAGTCCAAGAAATTTTGTGCCCAACAAGTTAATTTCCTCATTCACAGTTTTGGATTTGTATGGAATCATTCAGCAGTCTTTCAGAAGACAGAAGAAAAAGTATCTCTTCTAGTGAATCTTTGATAATTTAAAAGGAAAAAACATGGAGGGTTCTATTCCTGCTTCCAAACAGGTTCCTCTTCCCACCCCCAAAAGAGAAGTTCTTAATTGCACACGATACTTAATAGATCCTATTGCTTTTAAGACTATTGTGCCAACTTTAAAAAGCGGTACATGACATGCTAGAGATAGCAAAATTTGGTTTGGCTAAATAGCACTATTCTACATCCAGTAAGAATGTTTTAAAATATGTTCCAATACATATTTCTATTTACTGCATATTTTTTTCTTTAAAACTAGTTCATTAAAAAGAGGTTTCCATTCTATTTTCATCCTAAAGTAATTCATTTTTTAAAATGCAAGAAAGTACAGTTCTCTAATCTTTGTTAATCAAATACCACAAATGTACATGTGTTGTATTTCAAAGATCAAATCAGGTATTCATAAAGTAATTCATTACACAAGCAAAACATCGAGAAGATTGTGACAAATACAGATGTAATTGTGTGGGTTTCTAAGATGTGATTAGTAAATCAACTAAGTAACAGTCAAAATTTGATACGAAGGGAAAAACAGCACAGATTTTAAGGGGGGGGGGTATGTTTATGCAAAGCTAATCTGTCAAGTGTAATAAAGCAGCTTGAATAAAATTTAAGCTGAAAATCCACTGAAGCTCCCCATTTCAGGGAGGAAAAGCTATTAAAAGGAAATGAAGGTCACCCTCCCAGTTTATTTCACCTAATTGACTGCCAACAGCTTACCACAGGCAAACCGACTGCAGATCTGCAATTGAGAAACTGATGAAAGGAGGGTTTTCAAGCTGAGGCTCATTCTTTTAATCCTCCCTCACTCTTTTTTTTTTTTCTTCCATCTCCAGTTGGGATGTAATTTTAAGCACAGATGGATTAACTGGTTCCATTGTCTGTAGATGTCATTGGACTATGGCACTGTTAATCCGTACAGCAGCATGTCTAATTATCATTACAAAGTGTCTGAGGGAACTATAAAGACCAGCAGGGCATCTTCTCACAAGCAATTAACATAAATTGATAAGTGAGTAATTTGAATCTGCTCAAGGCGCTCACATATGAATAAAATCAGAAAGGACGAGTTCTTGTTTCAGCTACTTCTTTCACTTAGTCTGGAAGGGCAGAAAACATGAGAAATATTCTAGACTTAGTGGCAGGGGACATGAACTCATACAGTGGAAGAAATGTATGGTTCAAAAAGTTCATTAATACAAAGCAAATGACTTGTGATTGACAACCAGTCACAAGCAAGTAGTATTAACTTATTTCAGCATATTTAGCACATACTTAGTGAAAGGCTATGAGAACACTGTGTCAGACAATTAATACTACTTCAAAAGCAAGTGAAGTTTCTTTTCAGTAGTTTGCTAATTTAAAATTCATGAAAGATTCACAAGAAAAGGAAAGAAAGAAGAATGAATAGTTGTACAGGCTCCAAGAACCCAAATGTCACAAAAAGCATGAGGCAAAGGTAACTACATCAACTGACATCCAATGCCTACAAATAAACAAGCATCATTATATATTTTGCAGGGAAGGTTTCGTTACACACAGCATCACTGCACAAAACTACGTACTAGCAAAGTAAACTATTAACATTATCCCTACTAAAAACTGTGTGAAGTAAGGCAAACACTTCAGCAACACTGGGTATCACAAAGCATTAGATATCAAAGCACTAAGTGTAAATAGCAAAGCAGTAAGATATGAAAGCAAGTTATACACACTGTAGGAGGTAGACCTGGAAGGCCACGTACCCCGATGATGGCATTCAGTTCAGCCATGGTCACTTGTTTGGCACGTTCTACAGCTTGGGCCACTTGCTGCTGATGCTTTTAAAAGAAGAAAGGGTATGGGGAAAAATTTGTGTTAAGGTATTGATCACACCAAATCAAACCAGGATCACAAACACATGAATAACTGGTTCATCTGCAGAAGCCCAGGCTACATATTACAAGACATCTTACACAGGTAAAAGTGCCCAGTTTCTTACCTATTCAAAAGCAAGCAAGAGCCCTGAAGGCAGCAAGCTCATCTATTCCCCCTTCAGTATTGATTTTCTGGCAAATGAATAATTAGGTTCTAATTGAGTTGACAGGACAATAATGTCAACTTCACATTAGTGTCACTTTTAACACATATATATTTTGTGCCTACACAGCAAAACCTACTGAAATTTCAAATATGGACAAGTGCTTCACTTAACGAGAACTACAAACACTCTTTGTAAACTGTAAAGTTTGGCAAGGCTTATCCAAAATAACAGGCTTCAAAATCTAACAGCAGCTGCCCACAATATGCTACAATCACAATCATGCAGACCACATGCAGGTTTGTAACATTAAACACTGTTTTGAATGTGAGCTAACTATTCATTATATTAATTGTAATTTTATAATTTATATCAAAATATAAACTTGATATAAATTATGTAGACAAGATAAGCATGCTTATTTCACTAGATTCACATTTGACAACTGAATATCAAATAACCAATCACCACGATTAGAAATGAAAGCATTTTGTTGCATTGCCAATATTTTACAGACTCCCACTCTCCTCAGGCAATGAAATAGGCTGAGCCATTGTCACTAGTTTGAACTTAAGATTTGTTAGACCAAATTAGCAGGGGGTTTGCACACTTCAACTATAACAGATGTTCCTTACACTTGTGTATTGTGATAAAATTAACATCTTAAAACTAGCTAATTTGCAAACAGAAAGGCAACATAATTGCACTTTAACAGATGAACAGTTTTACTTACTTCCTGAGACAAAAACGGGATGACTTGTGCACAAATTGTGTTCAATCTCTTGGCGATTTCTGTCTATAAAGGAAAAGTAGTTTGATTAAAACTGTGTTTTAGTGCTTTTTTTTGCCATATATTAACTAGTGTACAGGATTACATTAACTTCACATGGTGAAGAAAGTAACAGAAATCCGCATCTTCATACTACTGGCATACAAAAACAGCTAATATACATATAAACCCAGATGAGGACAGAGATTTAGTTAGCTACTCTAGGACATCTGCCATGTCTAAAGCACCTAATCTGAATACATGTTTAGGCACAAATCTGGTCCTTGTACATAGCTCATTAACAAGTGGAGCATTTTTGAAATCCATTAAGTCCAAAATAAAGCTTTTCAAAAGATAGATTTATTACTCAAATTATTAAACAGCATAAAATGATGGTGACAGGCATAGAAGAAAAACGTTTCTTTCATGATCAATTTTATCTGCCTATCCAAAGGTAAAATTAATTTTTGCTGACAGAAACACGCCATAAGGAGTACAAAAGAAATACCAAAACAGAAGTGAGGCAGAATGGAGACAAAAGATACAGACTTCAAGATTTCCATATTGAGAGAGAATTAAAATAATGCAGACAAGAAAAAGAATCAGATTAGAAAATGTGATAGTCAATAACAGCAAATTAGTGAAACCATGAGTAACAGGAGAACAATAAGGCTAGGAACCAGCAGAGAACAGAACAATCCTTCGCTAAAAGCAGCAGAGAAGACAGCAGGACAAAGTGTTTGAGTCCCACTTTTCAATAGCTTGATGTATCTCCCACTTATGGCATGTCAACTTGAGCATGGGATTTCTGGTGGGGTACAGTGATCTTCTCTCATTACACAGTTTTACCCCTGCTTACAGCTTTTCAGACCCATACAGAGCCTATTCAGAACTACCATTATAATTAATCCCCAAGGTATTTGCACAACTCCTAGTTTTCCTTAAAAACACCTCCTGCAGTCACTGTAGCACAGTGGCAAAAAAACAAAATTAGCGTCCACATGTGAACACAGCCTACATACAGGACATTCTGAACAGCTTTTTTCACTCTGCCATATCATTAATCCATACAGCTATTTCTTGGGGGTTTTGTTTTAAGACACAAGAAATAAAGAGATCCCTGCTGAAAATCATTAGGCCTTCCATGAAGGACATACATAAACCTGAGTAAAGATAAACTCTTTCAAAGAAGTCAGATGAAAACATTGGTAACCATTCTGCTGAGACTTTCCCTGAGCCCTCCCATCATCCTGAGTTTTTTAAGACACTGTGATATGCTGATCCTTATATATGAGTGAAGCAGTAATCAGGATACAAAAGCCAGCCTCTGCTTTTGTCTCAACAGACAGGTGATTTGGGATCTAAATACAACTGGCAAGCTTTAACACCTCTTTTCCCACCTCCGAGAGACACAGGGGAAATACTTGATAGCACTGAGATTTGTAAAACACCATCTCTCTCTGACATAAGTTGAAGTTCTCCACCTAACCAAAGTCTGGCATTTGATACATCCACCATAAAGTTCTGCGGACAGAAGAGTCTCCAGAGCAGTTCTGGGATGGTTTCTTCTTAGGACAAAAAGGTTCCCCCTCAATAAGGGCAATGAAATGACAGCTGCTTTACAGCTAACCTTTCTTACCTCGCAACAAGGGGAACGGACCTCTGTTCTGAATAGAAACAGCTACTGTTTCACACAGTAAGTACCACAGCAATCTGCTTCTGTTTCACTTGGGCCACAACCACAGAATACCCACCATTCCGTGCATGACCCTTAGTACTACATATATATCAGCAAAGGCAATACAAGGAAGCAACCAGTTTAACTATTATAAGTTATCAGACTTAACTATTACCAAATCTGTTGGTACTTTCAATGGCTGTTATCAAGGGCAAAAAAAAAACCCAACACAAACACCAGCACACAACTCTTGAGAATCTATGTACCAAAGGGCATTTTTCCACATACCTAGTATGTGTCTCCATAAAGCAAGGTATGTCAGCTATGAAAAAAAAGTCTGTTGGCTCCCAGTCTACTTGGCTGATGTTTAGCTGAGACGTTTAGGGTCCAAGAAGTTAATTGCCTTAGACCAATGGGATCACCTTGGTTTTCAGAATAGAAGCCAGGATTAATCATAGCAGGTGATGAGAGCAAAATAAAAACTCATTTGGTTTCTACTGAGAAGTTCTTTGGCCTGAATGGCCTACATAAGTGTCCCTTTACTGTAATACTGAAATAAGTATCCTTATAGCTGTAAGAAAAAGATAGATCTATTTTCAGTACAGTCCATAAAATATGCAAGTTGTCCATGTCATTGGGTTTTACTGGACAGGATCAAATATATGAGCTTCACTACTAACATAGCATACAGGACAGCACACAGTAAGACAAGAAAACTCAACATCATGTGATAATTACCAGTCCCAACACAGGTTGATAAGATTTAAAAAAAAAAAATTCTAATAAAAGTGGGCATAATCAATTTTTCCCCTTTCACAGTCAACCTTACTTTAAAATTATTATCCCCAGTACTACCATACCCAACTTAATATCAGAACTGAAAAAAATGTGTCCTTCTGAGTTTGTCTTTACCAAAGCAGGGCATCACTGATGACCGTTAAGTGAACAGCATTGTTAATATTCATCAACAGTGCTTGGTAAATTTAAATGCATATTCCATAAATAAGTTTATTTTGAGATTTGTTGCTTCTGTCACAAGTGCCAGTTGAGATATTTACACTGAAAGTAAACTGAAAAGACTATTCTATGCTTCATAACAAAAATCTGCTTGCATTTAAGGGGCAGTCTGCCTGCTAGTCCCATTTGCCACACACAATTAAGGTACTTAAAATTATTTAACCGTGATATTTTATATGCCTCCTGTTTACTGTGCTCAAGTGTTTAGTAAAAAAAATTCTTACTCAAAAACATATTAAGAAATGTTGTTTTTTCTCTAGTGAGTTGTGAAAGTTAGGTTTTAATGTACAATTCACCTACTCTTGCCCATCAGGAGTTGCAAGAGGTTGTTTTCAGAACTGAGAAAAAGGAACTTACTTTAAATATAAAACCAGTTGTTCAAGAGGCAACACAGATTCACCTTTCAAGATGAAATATCTTCCAGTATACGTGTGTGTGTATATATATATATTCGTTCACTCTTGAAAGCAAACACCTATTTTGAAGGAGTCCAGGAAAGCTTCCTTAATCAAGTCTAAACATCAGTAATCGGTGGCATTACAGTAAGCTATATATTCAAGATTTGGGGCTCATGCATTTGAAAGTCTTAAAAGTAGGGTACTTATCAGTTACTTCTAGAGGCCTCCCAATGCAACATCGCTATTATTAACTGCTGATCTTGGGACATATAGGGCAGTCAGAAGAATGAGTCAACAAACAACATTTTGCAGAAAGCTGCTCGAGCATAGAGAAACATGACTGATTGGCCATGTTCTTTGACTCCTTGCTAAAGCAGACTGTAGAAGCCTGCATCTCTCATGAAAGCCCTCCTAGCTCTATGGCAGCTCTTAGCAAAGCATCTGAAGTGCCCTTAATTGTTTGTGTTCTTAATGCAGAGCCTCTTGAATACATTCATTTCTAATAGAGGACTTGAGTGTCAGGCCCATCCAAGAATGACAAAACTACATCATTCACTGGTTCTTGCTGTTATAATGACTGTCTTTTGATTTATTTGCAAATGACAAGCTTGTCAGACCCCTGACTGAAGTGCTACCCTCCTTTCTGAAGTACCATTAAAAATTAACATGAAGGAATTCAGCTGCATTTTGTAAAATTAAGTTCAGCTGACAGATCTTTTTCTTCACTCATGTAAATTTTTTGCCTCCATTCCATCTAATTAAAGACTTAAATGTTTTGACCTAACCATTGCCAAACCTGAGTGTTTGTACTTAAGTTAGTCTCTTGCTAAAATGAATTCTTAACATAATGACAAAGAACAAAGCAGCCAGACTAGTTACTAAATATAATATTCATTTAAACATTTTACTATGCAGTTAAGAAAGAGCTTGTACATACAACTGATTTTTTTCTTCATTGTTAAAAAAAAGTATTTAAGTGTTTTCCTCTACAGTAGTCTATTCCAGATCATTTTGCATTTTGAGAGCCTGTACTTTCCAAAGCACCATGTAAGATATCATACGTATATCAACATGATTTCTTAAACTACAGCTTTTTGCACTGGAATAAAAAGAAGAAAGTATAATACAAGTACCCAGACTCTGACTGTTTTTCTCAGTACACCTAATACCCACGCATGTTTTATCACTTAATGCTGGAAGTCCCAGCCTACGGGGACCATCACTCTCACTTCCAAGTGAAGAATGCAACCTTCCTCTGAGGAGAATTAATCAATCACCTTTCAGCTTCAAAGGTTTCACCAATAATAATTTTGGGTTTGCTCCAATCAGTGTCTACCATACATGCTGCAGTAGTGACTTTAGCTTTAGTGACTAGCATCCATGGTGATCAAAAGCAAAAATTAAGTCTGTGAAAACAAACATGTTGCAAATCAGCTGTACTGTGACAACTGCTCTGTTATCAGTGCCAAGATTCCTCAAAGCTGTCCAGACCTTCCTTTACAAAACAATGCTCAGTTAAAACTGTCCACTGTATGTCAGAAGCTTGTTATTCTTTCTTGCAAACTGCACTTCCTATATCACAGTTAAGTCAGTATTTGAACTCACTCCACCACCACTTCTTAAGGACAGGTTTATATATTCGCATTTATTACATCTTTATTTACTTCAGTTACTTTAACGCAATTTTGAGAATCATTTTTGTCGTTACATTAGGAAGAATACAGTTTAGGAACAACATGATTAAAAGTAAAGCAAGAAAATCCAAAGTTCTGATGACACACACAAAGTCCTGACCCATTCCTTTAAAGCAAAAGAATCACAGAATCAGCCTTTAATGCAGAAATAATTTACTGTCAAATCACATTCACAAAAGCTTTAGAAGGTAATTCTTCAGTACTCTGCCTCTACTTAACACTTTCAATACAAAGAAAGCCAAGTACAATACTGAACTCCTTCAGGGAGAACAAAATGGACTTCCCGCCATTTACAGCATGTAACAGTAATCCACTAGGGAGTAAAGGTCAATGTTGCACTTTTGGTCATTACTGAATCATTTGAGATTATCTATGGTAAGGATGAGAAGAAAATCGAAGGCTATGAGAATGCTGCAAATGGCTTTACCTCATACCAACTTTGATCTCCATCTGCCTAACAGACCTGTGGATAAAAGCCCTCTTTATGGAACGTGCTTGACCATTTTTTTCATCCCTGTTGCAACCCAGAAATCAGTTAAATATTGCATACCACAAGTCCTTGAGTAAGAAACTGCATGTATATATATTAGTCTTGATCTAAAGTTAGTACTGATTTAGTATTTTCATTTTTCCAGTAGAATCATCAAAACAACCAGTATACTTAAACAATGTAGCCTTTATTCTTTTTGTGACAGAGATCTTCGAAGACAGCAAAAAGCACACACAGGCCAATTCCAAAAAAACCATTTTGCTGCGCTTAGCCATGTGCATGCTGTTAGAACTTCGCTGCAGGAAGACTCAAGCACTTCCAAAAATTGCTAAGAATTCAGGGGGCGAGGGCATGTTGGAGGTATAATTAAAACTCGAAAGTTAAATATTCAAAAATCTCAAACTATTAAGGCTAGCATTCCATGAACTTTGCTGTTCATGAGTTACTGAATCCATGCTGGGCACTGAGATATGCATATATTGTTAATGTCCTTTTATGTAAAACTAATACACTACAATCTGTTTTGGCAACGGCTGCAAAAGGGAAAAAAGATAACATGCCACTTAAAAGTTTAGGCCCCCATAGTATATCAATGTCAAACAACAGTGTGTCAGGCTAAGATTCAATTCAGGTAAGTGCCACTGCCAAGTTTTCTTGTTCCCAGACGTGCTTTGAGATTATTTTATTGCTTAAAATTTAATTTGTTCCAACTTGCGTCTCCATGACAACGTTGGCTAACCCTGCAAATCATTTGGATAATTGGATATCTTATCTTTCTATTGCTCTCAAATCAAATGATTCTGCTAGAAATGCAGCAGCCAATCAAATTTACAGGCCTCCTGAGTAATTGACTCACACAAGTAGCCACATTCATCTCCCTTTTACCACCATATTAACCACCCCACCACAAACTGTGGAAGGTGGCCTTCAAATTCAGTTTTAAGTTATGAACGCTGTCATTACTAATATTCTTACCAATAGGAGAAGGTGGGAAGGTTTATTCTCAAAAGATACTTGAAATTCAATCTGACAAGTGGTAATGGGTAGCACTCATTTCAGCAACCGCAACAATCTCTGCATTTTGGGCATAAACTCTCAGTTTAACATGACATAGCATTAACAAATACAGCTTCCCCTCTGCCCCGCATTTGTACTACTTATTTTAATTGCGAGGTTAGCCACCCACAAAATGATATTAAAACCCCAGAAGACTGGCATGAAGAATCTTTAGCTATGAAAAAAACCAAAACACCACCATATTGCAAGTGGGAGTGCAGAGAGGAAGAAGTAACAGAAGCATTAACAGAATAAAAACTCAACACAGTAAAACCACAGAATGCATTTCCAAAGTGAAATTAGTATTTTTTTAATGCAGTACCTAAACTACACTTATCTGAATCCTCTTAGATGTCAGTTTAAATTACAGAAAGGTCATGTTAATTTAAACATAAGCTACTTGAAATGCACCAGTCAACAGCTACACTTGCCAAACATCTAGTACAGGTTTGGACCTCGTTCAACTGTGAAGTGACTGGATATATTTCAGATGTCTAATTTCAATGCTTTCTATAATAATAGAGAAAGGCTGCTGTTTAGCTCTCAATGAACCACTGTACACAACTGCCCATCCCATTTGCAGCTGTAAATCCTGTTGAACCCAAGCCAACTGGCAACAAAGAAGCTGTTGTCAGGATGTTAAAGTGCTCTTTTCACACATCTTCACCAAGTCAAGACTCTTCTTAAACTTGGCTAAACAGGACAGTTACCACATTTCTCCTTTAATCCAACTTTAGCCCATCTTGCTCAATCACTTGAAACTACAAAAGGTGTGTTTATCCAAATTTTAGTTCCACAGCTTAGTTTCCATGCCTAAGCTAACCTTCAATACACACAGAAGTACTTAAATCTCTGAAGTGTGCACACAGCTTTATTTTACTTTCAAGTTGCTTTCCAGCACACTCAGTTCCCCCTTCTATTTAGATTCCATGAGATGCTGAGCAAGTCAGAAGCTGACTCAAATCCAGAAGAGGTATTGCCACCTTTGCTTCCAGTAGCACGCTTTCTTCAAACCATGCTAGAGGCAGTTGGACTTGTCCAACATCTCAACTAATAAGTCAAGCAGAAAATACTACTACAGGAGGAGGGAAAGGACCAACTTAGTAAACCACCATGTCAGCAAGTTAAATAGGCTCACAGGAGGCATTGCTCAGGTACCAATGCAGCCCAGAAGGTGAGAACCAAGCTGGGAGCAGACGTTTTTGGGGGACACAATAAGCTATCAGATGAGCGCCCTTCCTCCCACAGGACTGCACTTTCATGTGCTCTTATCGTGCTCTAGAAGCAGCACAGTCTCCAAAATTGTCCAGTATACTTCGCATTATTACCATTAAGGACATTAAGAGCTGCATTTACTCTGGACAACTGAGAAACACTACACTATGTAAGAACAAGGAGGAGACAAAGAGAAGAAAAAAGAAAGAAGGCATTAATAAAAGCAGTATATCCGTAACTGCTACACCTCTATCAGAAGAGAGCTCTGTTGGCTTTGCATTTAGTTTAGGACATTATTTTAAAACTGCTTCCTATTTCATTCTCACTCCCACAAATTTCTGCATACACCCTTGCAGCCCTTGCCACACTAAGCCACTTTACTGGGATGGCAGTAGAAAGTTACAGCTCTTGCATAGCTGCAGAAGTGCCTAGAATCACAGTTTCCAGGGATCAGAGCATAGGGTTCCTCAAAGAAAGCAGACATTTTTACAGTATGTAAGCCAATAACAAAACTCCCTGTCAGGATTCTGTTTTTATCAACATTCAAGACTGTAATTGCAGTAGAATCTGGACTAGAACAGTAAGTGTGCCATCTCACAAAAAAGATGGCACACTAAAACAAGGGCCTGAAATACTGGGGGGGGGGGGGGGGGGGCCAGAATCCAACATGCTACCTTTCACCAGGACATCAGAAATAACTACCAAATTAAACTCATCAACTAAATCACATGCAGTGTTGTATCTTAAATGTAATTTTGCCTTTTTACAATACTGAGTATATTCACAGCTCAGTTTCAAAACTCTATCAAAGTCAGAGAAACAATTTAAGGCCTTAAAAGGGTGTTCATATCGATGTTTCAGGTGCCATCAGGAGACTCAGTAATGAATAGCAGGTTGAGAGGATTGACAACTCTTCTGTTAGCAACTAGCAGAATAATCCACCCCACAGGACTTCTACGGAAGGTGAAAATAACATGAGATTTTTCACTACATGGGGAAAAGGTTTGGAAACCTTTCAGCAAAACTTTGGGAACAGGTCAGTAAATTTCTCCACCCTTTTATTTTTATATATATATATATGTTCTGTGGCTCATAGAATAGAAGAGAACTAGTAAAGATACCATCTAGATTACATTCTGATAGAGAAGAACTAATTGAAACTGTCCAAAGAGCAACTAATTTGATTAAGACTGTTCATAATCCCTGCCTAGTTTATAATCATCAGGGCAGGAAGGAAGAATGAAAAAGCTGGTAAGACTTCAGGAAAGTGAATACCACCTGGTAAGATCAGCTTTGTAAGACCTGTTACTGAAGAATGACATTAAAAAAATGGTATTATGTACATTTTCTTTTTGAAAAAAATATTAAGGACATTGATGATAGTCAATACATCTGTGAATCGAAGAGGAAGGGACAGATGAAGAAGGGAAGGGATGGAATTGTGCCAAGAGACCAAATTCCAAATTATTAACTGACTTAATTCACGCAAAAAGGAAAGCACACAGGAAGTGGAAACTAGGCCAGGTGAGACAGTATGAACATATACCACAGAAGCATGTGTTTTGGTATCTACATGCCGCTAGTAAACAACAGCTGAAGTAAAGTTACTGCTCTACAGGCTGGAATAGCTGAAGGAGAAAAAAAAATAGTGGTCCAGTCCCCTCAATTAGAAAAGGAAAGATGTGGTCAAGAGACACCAAGAAGTTCAGAAAGTCTATACTTTTTGCCACCTGTCTTGACTATACAAGAATCATCACCAACCACATAATTAATATAAATTACTAGTTACACATGGTCAACACTGCAGCTTAAACAGGAAAGGAACAGATCAGAGTATTCCAGGTAAAATGTCTCCAAATTGACTAGGCCTGATGCAACAGAAAGAGCACATTGGTGAAGACTGAGCAGCTAGTGGACACCCTGCAGAACCTGCAGATGCCAACTGGATACAAAATTATTAAAGAACAGTGCCCAACAGACAGAAAAGGGAAAGCAAAGGAGCAAAGACACACCAGCTTAATTACTATTCCTTACGTTTGGGGCACTAAAAAGCCCCTTATCCATAGACATCTAGGTGAAACTGGGATATAGATCACAAAAGTATTTTTTAGCAGTGAACAGCAATCAGAATGATGCAATGTCCAAAAAGTAAAGTAATTATGGCTGAGAGGCAGATCATATCAATGTCTTCACTAAGAATTTGTTGCTTATAGCACTATAGGGGCAACAAACAGCACAGCTAAAACTTCACAGGAACAAGTACAAAACTACTTAGTGATTAAACCATGTATGAATGCACCCTTCTCTTCTGCAAATTAAAAAGTTCTGTATGTATCATAGGTCCAATATTTTTCTGTATTTCCTACTAGTAAGCATGAAGATCTCTTCATTTGCCCTAAGCCTTAATTTGCAGAGAGCTTCAAGCTTGGAAAGACAAAATATGCTGGAGAATAGCTTCAGAACTCACTTTGCAGTGAATGGAAAAAATGAACTACAAATGAAAAAGTAGTATAGGAATAAATAGGGATAAAGGACCATAGCACGCCTAGACAGGAACATAAAGGAAAAGGAAATAATGGGCCAGGAAGGAATCTCTCAGTCACAGCAGATCAGAAGTTGAACATAAGTCAATAGCATGCTGTTGCAAAAAAAGCTACCACCACAGTAAGATGTACGCTAAGTAACCCTTCTATGCTACTCAGCACGGCACTTCCTCCCCTGGAGTACTGCACTTACTTCAGGCACTGTACTTCAGCCAGGCACCAACGTTCAGAAAATGAACATTAGACTCTAGGGGTATAGAAGATGGTTCTGGAAGGCAAGGGAATGACCTGCTCTCCCTCTGCTACCTACAGAGCTTACAAGTCACCACTATTATTGTCTTTGCTAACAGGACAAGCACCCTATCAGCAATGACACTGGTATAGCTGATCCTGCTAGGACACAAGAGAGGCACTAGGTCCTTTCCAGTGCTGTGATTCTGCAGTTCATAATGTAGACTGGTTCGTATTAGATCAGACTTGAACTTTACGCAGAGTATGTAAATATCTACAATGAAAAACAAGAAAGAATTTGAAAAACAGAATGTTACAAGCAGTTAACAAAACACAACCCTGGGAGAAGGAACAGACTCCGTAAATATGTCAAGCTGGGACATAACAAAAGAAGATCAAGGAAAACCACACAGTTGAGACCAAACAGAAAATTACTGGAACTATGCGTAACTATCCTACTTAGCATATTAAAAGCTCCACCCTTGAGCAAAGAAAGCCCCAGACTAAAAAAAGCCCCCTCCCCACAAAACAGGTGAGGCTGGGGGGAAGCTGTACTTTCAATTGCAGGTGAAGCTCACAAGAACAAGTGAGAATTAAGTGTGGCTAAATGTAATTGTTTACAATAGTTCAAAGTGTATAAAAAAGTAGCTATGCTATGTGTTAAGCAGCGTGCTAGCGGTGTGGATTGCCACCTAGCACCCACCTCTGCATCGACATACAATAAATGATATCTTGGCTCTGTCAGAGCTGCTCTTTGCACACTACATAACAAACTCCATTTGTGAGACAGTATTTCAGTTTAAAGAAACAACCTAAGAGCTTCCCATAGGTCTTGTTAATTAAAGATTTTGCATTCTCTTAACTGGCAATTTATGTCCATCATTCGAGGCCAGACAGCTAGCTGTCTACAAAATAACAGCTGGAAACCTTATAGCCAGTTACAAAAACAAATTCAGAATGACCTTGCACTCAGACTCGCCCATGAAGAACAGCAATAAGTGTTTCAGCTTTTTTTTTTTAACAAAACAAAAATCGTAAACAGAAACTACTGTGACAACCCCACAAAAGAATGACCTTCCTATTAGTTATGTTTCCCAAGAAATTATGGTGTTTTCATTCCCATCCCTCAGGAATTTAACTCAAACTTTTACATTTAATAAAGTTGAGGACATCATACCATGAAGCAGAAAGCACAGAAATTCAGGTATTTTAGAACACTTAAACCATTTCATAAATAGGCAGATTTCTGCAGATCATTAGAACCACCCAGTTTCAGATGTCTTCTCCTTTTCTTGACCTAACAACTGCAGGTTTCCTCATAGACTTAGTACCTAATCAAGGTGTAGCTGAAAAGTATACTCATTCTTGCTCCCCTTCTCCAAAACTGGAAGCTATTTTTGGTTTTGTCTGCTAATCCATAGAAACCTTTTAAATGGTACAAACAGAGGCAGCAGCATTTTGTTCTCTAAATCAATTTTATCCTTAGCCATCAACTAGATGTTCCAGCACAGAGAAAGAACAGTCCTTCCCTTCTAATTCAAAAATCCATACTAACATTGCCCTTGCAAACTGCTAAACAAGCAGTATCGGCAATTCACTTGAGTTCTGTAATATATTTACTGCAAATCCCAATGGCTTGCCTCCTAATGCAGTTTTCTGTTGTGTCTGTTCTTGTCAATACACTGACTGGCCACCTTACATGTAAGTTGCTTTGACCAACTGTTTACACAAACATCAAAAAGCTTCAAGAGGAATAAAAAAAGACAAAACAGGAAAAAGAACACCCATGTGTCTGGGGGAGGAGGGCAAAGAAAACCCCAAAACCAAAAGAAGCAAAATAACCCTACACCAAAACACAATTTAACTTCAATTTTCTGCTTTATCACATAGTCAAAAAGGCTAGTTAGCTCTTTGGATCACCTATTTCCAGATATGCAGCCCTGACAAAGATTACTACTCAGCACCCCTCAAAGAACTTTAATCTGTAATTTATATCATCTGTGCTAATTTGTTCACACATCTGAAGAACATAAAGAACAGGTGAGAGAAACTCAGCCAATGCCCAATTACAGAACAGACTCCTCTTAGACACTGTGCAATTTATCATTAGCCACAGTATACTATCATCATTATGAAAAGTTCAGTGAAACCCAATCTGATAAATTTCCTGAAATGTTTTCCCCATACTAGAAAGTACATTTCATAGCTTGCTAACCACTAAAATAATGCTCAACACTTACAAAGTTAAAATACTATTACCCTATGAAATAATGCTACAAACTATAATAAATTCTATTACAATTCCATTTAAACATACTGTGATTATGGTTCCAAACAAGAGAATTCAACATTGTTCTTAGTCAGATTCAAACTAGCATTCATTTAAGAATAAACTCTATTTCAGCAAGCTCTAAGCTACTCTTCAGTCATCTCCAGCACTATGCCATAAACAGGTCACCAGTGGAGTTCCATAGGAGCCTTCACTACAATCTCCTTTATGAATATGTTCAGCAGTGCAGCCTAGAAAAGACAGCAAGCGGTGAGTAAGCAGTGAGTGCT